>NW_025336126.1:331408-334485 GCF_004798865.1 Varanus komodoensis | reverse complement strand
GCTAAAAGTGGACTAGATGAAGCAACTATCAATTGGCTACAGAACTGGACTCAAAAAGTGCTCATCAATGGCATCTTCTCATATTGGGGAAAGGTAAGAAGAGGGGCACTTTAGCGTTCAGTTCTGGACCTAGTGTTTATCAACATTTGTATTAATGATTTGGATGAGGAGGTGCACAGAATGATTATCAGATCTGCAGGTGACACAAAGCTGGGTGGGATAGCTAATACTCTGAAAGGTAGAAGATTCAAGGTGATCTTGGTAGGTTGGAGTTCTGGGCTGAAAACAACAGCATGAAATTCACTTGGGGCAAATGCCAAGTTCTGCACTTATGTAATGATGCATTTGAGTTCTTTTTCCTAATAGGGACTACTTGACTCAACATTACTGCAAGTGAAAAGGATCTTGTAATTGTTGTAGATCACAAGCTGAATATGAATAAAAAATGTGATGCGGCTGTAAAAAAAGGCAAATGTTATTTTAGGCTGTGTTAATAGAAGGATTACTTCCAAATCATGTGAGGTACCAGGTCCCCTTTGCACAGCACTGGTTAGACCTCATCTGGAGGACTGTGTCCAGTTCTGGGCACCACAGTTTAAGACAGATGCAGACAAGCTGAGCAAGTTTCAGAAGAGGGCAACAAGGATGATTCAGGGACTGGAAATAAAACCCTATGAGGAAACACTGAAAGAACTTGGTGTGTTTAGCCTCAAGAAGGGAAAACTGGGGAGATATGATAGCACTCTTCAAGTACTTGAAAGGTTGTCACAAAGAGGAAGGCTAGAATCTCTTTTCGATCAGACCAGAGTGCAGGCACAAAATAACGGGCTCAAGTTATAGGAAGTCAGATTCTGGCTGAACATCAGGAAGAACAGGAGAGCCAGTGTGGTGTAGTGGTTAAGAGCTGGGACTGGGACTCAGGCGATCTGGGTTCTAGTCCCCGCTCGGCCATGGAGCCAACTGGGTGACTCTGGGCCAGTCACAGACTCTCAGCCCAACCTACCTCACAGGGTTGTTGTTGTGGGGGAAAAGATGGAGGAGGAGAATGATGTAAGCTGCCTTGAGCCCTTTGTAGGAAAAAGGCAGGATATAAATCACAATATAAATAAATAAATCACAATATAAATAAGAACTTCCTGACCATTAGAGCAGTACAACAATGGAGCCAATTACCTAGGGTGGTTGTGGGTTCTTCCAACTCAACTGAAATGGAAACTGCAGCCAAGAAATAGGAAGACTGAGACTTGGAAGGGCAGCAGTGAAGGAAGTAGAAAATATGCTCAAATATAGACACATTTCACTGGAGACCAAGGTCAAGATCATCCGCACTCTTGTATATCCAATCATTATGCATGAGTATGAAAGCTGGACAGTGAAGAAAAGCTGACAGGAAGAAAGTCAATGCATCCAAAATGGAGCATGTGCTGCTAGAAGAGAGCTTTGCAAATATCCTGGACTGATTGAAAGATCCTAGATTAGAACTAGATTTGCCCTAGAAACAAAAATGATAGAACTGAGGCTGTCATACTTCTGGCACATCATGTGAAAGCAAGACTCACTGGAGAAGACAATAAAACGGGAAAGTTGAAGGCAGAAGAAGAGGAAGACCAAATATAAAGGAAACCATAAGCTTTTGTTTACAAGAACTGAGGAGGGCTATGAAGGAGAGGACATTTTGGAGGGCCTTCATTCATAGGATTGCCCTTAGCCAGAGAAGACTTAACTATATGTAACAACCTAACAATAATAGTGTCTAGTTTAGGGATGTGAAGATCAGGCTGAAATCCAGCTCTCCAGCAGTCACTAAACTTCACCACACACATCCTTGGTCAAAGTTGATATCAAGTTCTGCAATTGCTCAGGAAAGCTAGCAGCTTCTTTGCATAATAGATGCAACATGCATAATTCTTTGCACAAAGTATATGAAGTATGCAAAACCCAAAGTCATGTGTTCAGGAGCAGAACTCCACTTGCACAGAGGGTGCATATGTGGCCTGTGCCCAAGTCAGACTTGCTTGGACTTGCTTCCTGCCGGACACCCACAGGAATGCTTGGTGTGAGGCTGACTTAGGGCAAAAAGAAAGTGGAATGGAGTCTGGGGAGCCAAGCTGAGGAAATCAGATGGATTCCACCCGCAAAGCAGATCCCTCACACATGGCTAGCCTCATGAAATGGGTTTTAGCTTTATTCTTGTTTAAATGGTGTGATCTGAACATGCAGACCTCCAAGTTAGAGTGGCCTATTGCTCTTGCATTTTTTAAAAGCTATATATATCTGAAACTTCAAATCAGACTATTCCTCTTCTTTTTTCTATACCCAGCCTGGGCATGCTAATTGTAGGCCTGACTCCTGAGCTGAATGTAACTGCTGCCATCCGGAACCATGGAGAGGACTCCTACACCACCAAATTGTGTTTTGTTTATCCTGCAGGAGTGTCTTACCGCAAGGTCACATTGCTGCCAGTAGGTGGAGCAGAGGGAATCTAGGTTTGGGAAAAAGCAGGAGCTACTTGGGAATGACAGGGTCTTGTTCCACATTCTCATAAGCTTTGTATGTGTCACTCTTTTCAGCACAGCAGGAAAGTTGTGAGTGTCAAATGCTATCCGGCTCCTGTTTCCGAAGAAAATGCCAACAGGACCACCACCTGCAACATCAACCACCCCATTTTCTGGAGTGAGGGAGAGGTAGAGCCCCCTTTATAGTCTTAAGATTAATTGCTTCAAGTTGTAATTGTGACCACTAGTTTAGTTGACATAGACCAGTGGTGGCGAACCTATGGCACATGTGCCGCACTGGGTACACAGAGCCATCTCTGTCAGCATGCGAGCCAAGTTACCCCAGCATCACCCCAGCAGCCATGCATCGGATAACTGCACATAGGGGCCATGTGCATGCCTGGCGAGTAGTAGAGGGACCAGGCAATGACGTCACAAGCCATGACTCATCAGCCACGACTAGTCCGAGCTTTCGCATGGCCAGTCAGTGTGCTGCCAAGCATATATATTTATATTTGCTTGGACTGGCTGTTTGCAGGTTTTATTGCAGTGTTGGCACTTTGCAATAAATAAGTGGGTTTT
>NW_025336126.1:327539-331308 GCF_004798865.1 Varanus komodoensis | reverse complement strand
CAAAGGGTGCATTCATGGCTGAGCATAAATGTGTGTGATTTTGTAATCCCAGTCCTGGCTGCAGAATCCAACATCCTGAAAATATCCACCTTCTTTAAGAAAAGGTAAAATTGGGTGTCTAGCCATCATCCATGCCAAGAGGCAATCCATGAGTCCGCCTAACATGCATAAGATTGACAGACAGCAGCATAATCCTAGAGAACCATTTTTGGTTTTAGATTGAGTACCCCCCGTGGTGGGCTGGTGTATGTAGTGACTCCTCTAAGCCAGACCTATACAATGTGGCAAATTTCTGGCCATAATCAAGAGGCTAAGGGCAAGTTTGCTTAATATGTATAATGTAGAAAAACAGCAGGAAAAAGGAACTAAGTACCCACACCCCTCAATTTACAGACCACTCATGCCCCAGTACATGTGGTAATCACCTACCAAACATGGTTTCCTTTGCCGGAGGCTGCAAAAACAACTCTGAGTACTCACCAGGAGGAGTGGCTCTTCCTTCCCTGGAAAATCCTTGATGCCTGGAGTTTCTCTTTCCAAGACGCATCTGGCAAGCTGAGGCTATGGATGAAAAATGTTTCAAGAATTCATTCATTTGGGGATTAGGGTGGACAGCAAGATCTTCTGCATCTCAGGGGGCTCAAGAAGCCCATGTCAATTCCTATGTCAAGCAGGCACGGGCAGGATCAGGGCCTGGAAGTGGGAAATGGAATGTTTTTCTTATTTTCCAAGGTAGGGTAAATGGAAGAGCAGGGGCATTTCACTGGTGTGACCAGGGATTGCAACAAGGTGATTGAAATCAGCATACCTCAGAGGGGAAGACCTGAGACACATTCCACAGCTGGATCCCATTCAGTTTCACAGGGATCTGAAACCTTACTGAAATGGGGATGCTTCGTTCACGGAGGTTCTTCACCTAAACAGAAGCAATTTCTGCTCAAGTCTTTTAATAGGGGTGCATTCAAAATGTGAGCCTCAACCTGCAACCTGAAGAGGCACCCTCCATTCTACAACCTCATTCACAGGCCTAAAAATGGAACCCACTCTCCAGCCCAACTCTAATACCCCTTGTATCAAGGTATTCACACTGCAGACTTTAAGAGTGAGTCCTGATGGCAAGGAAACTTTTGCTTCAAAGCTAAGGTTACCTAAGGATCTCTAACAACCAGTCCTCCTAAGTACAAAGAACCTGTTTCTGCTCCTGGTTGACAAAATACATACAGATTCTGGATGTCAGATGTGACTGAGTCACTAGAAACCTGTCTTCTCCATCCCAGCACTAAGGCCCAGTCTGCATGCATCCAAAGGGCATAGCAGCATCCAAAATGTTGGACTTCGTCACTTGATCACATTTTTAATCTTTGCTGTGTTAAAAACCCAGCATAATTTGAAAACTAGAATGTCAGGAAAAGAGCTAGACTAGAACATTCCACTTGCCAGTTTTCCATTAAATTGTTTTCTATCTATAAAAAAGCTCTATTCATGTCACGATTATAGTCCTTACTCTTGTCAAAAAGTCTCCTAGAGGGACATGCATGACATTAATAAGAAAGTCCCAGTTGTCAGAATTGCAACATAAAGGCATGACACAAAAGGAAAACTGTATGCTGCTGCTGCAGCAGCAGCTTCTTTGACTCCTCCTCCTCCTTCCATTGCATTTGTATCTCATCTTTTTTTCCCCTTGCACAGAACACAAGTTCTCTACTTATATAGTCCTCTAATCCAATTTACCTTCACAAAAACAGCCCTATGAACTGGGTTGAGCTAAGAGGGAGTGACTGACCCAAAGTAACCCAGTGAGCTTCATAGTCAAGTGAGAACCATCACCTGGATCTCCTAGTTCCACAGTCCAGCATTTTAACTGCCACACCACACTGGCTCTCATATGTAGATGCTACCTAAGCTTTTGTCTGCATATGAGGAAACAGTTATGAGGTGCGAAGAGGAAAACAAGCAAACTCAGGCAGCTGATCTTAGTGATTATGAAGAGAGATTTATATAAGGGAGCATGAAACATGGTATCTCTCACTGGTAGTCCAATGAAGTACCATCCATTTTGATTACCTCAGTATTCTACCACTGCAGTAGCCTAAAGCTAGTCTACATATGCTGCAGAGTGAAACAGCAGAAATTACTGTTCCAGTGCAAGTTGGGGATATCAGCTCTCATGTGAAAGAAACTTGTTATGCATCATCAAGTTGTCTTCAACCTAGAAATGGCTCATGGGAAAGATGTTAATAATTTATGACCCTATGAATGGATGTGCTCCAAAATGTTCTTGACACCCCTGCAAAGCTCTTGTAAACTCAAGGATGTGGCTGACTTTATGGAACTGTGCCATCTTATACTTGGTCCTCCTCTTTTTCTGCCTTTGACTTTCCATAGCATGATCATGTTCTCCAGTGAGTCTTGCCTTCTCATGATGTGCCCAAAGTTCAACAGTCTCAGTTTCATCATTTTTGCTTCCAGAGCAAGTTCTGGCTTGAATTGAACAAGGACCAACCAGCATTTTCAAGCAAAAGTTCTATCCCAGCATGCTCACAGTTATGACAGTTTATTTGTTTGTTTATTTGAGTTATATTGTGCCTTTTTTCTTTTTTAAAGAAGTCAAAGCACCTTACATTATTCTCCTCCTGATGCTCTCAATCTTATCCCCACAACAACCCTATGAGGTAGGTTGGGCTGAGAGTCTGTGAGGGACCCAATGTCACCCAGTTGGCTCCATGGCTGAGCAGGGACTAGAACTCAGATCACCTGGGTCCCATTCCTGTGCTCTTAACCACTACACTACACTGGTTCGCACTGATTTTACTTGCTGTGAATCTTGTTACAGGACACCATGCAAAAATATGAGCCCTCACCAGTAATGTGAAGTGGTACTATCCTTTCTATTACCTCAGGCCCAGGACTAAGAACAAAAGTCATTCTCTAAACTACTGGATCACACTGGAGGAATATTTTTGCTACAAACTAAACAATTGCTTCAATATTGCTTGGGATTCAGAGGCTCACTAACAAAAACAGTCCAGTTACCTCAACCAAATTACAGTGCACTGAGTTCTTGGGAAAAGCAATGACAAGTGAACTAGCAGAAAACTCACATAAGTTTAAGTTTAGAGAACCCTGGTCACTACTGAGGGTATCTTTTCCAAGGGCCCTCAAAAACCCATTTTTTGCCCTTCACCTCATATTGATGTTCCACACTCTTGCTTGCTTCCTCCTGGCCAGCTGTGAAGTTGACATACTTGGTTGACTCCTCAGTCCTGAAAGGATGGAAATGAAAAATAGGCATCAGTGGAGGATTGGGTGGGGATTAAATTATGGGGATGTTGGGAAAGGAGGTGCCCTGGGGGGCAGTATCTGTAGGAGGACATTCTACATGCCCTGGTTTCTCCCCAAAACACCCTGGTGACTTACGTGGTGATAACGATATACACAGCATATTTGACAGGCAAGTCTGCTTGGTGAACCATGTCCTTTGTGATACTGCCACCGTTTTCACTGGACAAGTAGAAAAGAGTAAAGACATTTTTTCATTTTTTTAAGGTTGAAACACTCGATTCACATGGAACTACTGGAAGACCTTGATAGCATCTCCACCAATCCCAGATGAACAGAGTGTGGCGTCACGACCCATCAAAGGTAACCTTTGACATTCAGTTATGCCAAAGGTAACTATTGGCATAACTGAATGTTTGAGAGAACAGTCAAAACTGGTGGGTAAACTGTCTTCCAAGGAACCTCTCTGCCATTAGTGATATTCCTATTG
>NW_025336126.1:262368-327439 GCF_004798865.1 Varanus komodoensis | reverse complement strand
CCTAGGGACAGTCCCTTGAGAACTCATCAAGGGTTTAAAGAGGGATGAGAAGGATCTTTCTTTCTTTCCTTCCCTCCTGCCCTCCTTTTATTTCTTGGCCTGCAAGATGTTGACATGTACTTCCACTCCACCCCAGAGCCTCTCAGTGCCAGGCAAGAAATCCTTGTTTTAGTTCTGCTTACTGATACTTGTTTGGGGAAAACTCTTGACCACTGAACTCCCAACTCTCTGGGGGCATCTGCTTCTCACCCAGATCCAGCAGAAAAAAGTGATATTGGTGAGCTCTGCACAGATTTCCTATGATGAGGAAAAATACACGGAGAAGGAGGGCTTTGCACAGACCCAGGTAATGTGGGGAGGGAGAAAGAGCATCAGCACCATCTGGGGCTGGCAGCTGAGGTGCAAGCTCCTGCTCTTTCTTCAAGGAGCAGGCTGTGTGGGATTGCCTAAGGGAGGCGAGGGCAGAGGGCAAGCACCTGGGCCCCTGGCTTCTTGGAGGAGGGGATGGGATTCTCTAGGATCAAGGAATGGTATCAGGGTGGCTGAGGGTAAGGTTCACTCAGTCCTCCTTCTTCCCACCCAGGTGCAGACAGTGGTGGAGCGCATTGAGTTCTACAACTACCTGCCTGTGATCATTGGCAGCAGCCTAGGGGGGCTTGTCCTTCTTGCTGTCCTTGTGGCAGTCCTTTACAAGGTGAGGTGGAGCTCAAGGTGGGTTCTCAAGGTAAAGGGTGTGGGACTTAATCTCAGCTGTCCTCATCACCAGTACCTATCAATGTAGGTGAAGTGACAAAAGAGAAAGTGTGTCTCTGAGCATGCTTTTCCCATCACTGGAATCATTCCAGCTGATTGTCAGTCATCTGGGGTCGAGGGAATGCCTCTGAACCAATCAAGCTTCTCTTCTCAGAAATAAAGCACAAGGCCCTCTGATGCTATCATTTACAGATGAAGGGCTTCTCAACGAGAGGCATTCAGGATGCCTCACTGGTGGTAGTTTGCTGTGGGTTTACATAGAAACAGAGCGAGTCAGAAGGGGCCTCCCAGGCCATCCAGTCTGACCTCCGGCACCAGCCGGCTCTGCTCATGACATGCCCACCATGTGCATGTCCAGCCTATCTTTGAACACCCGCACCGATGGGGCCTCAACGACCTCTGGTGGAAGCCCATTCCACACCCTCGGGGTCCTGACTGTCAGGAAGTGCTTCCTGGCATCTAAATGGAACCTTGGCTCCTTGAGCTTGGCTCGGTTGGAGCGCGTTCTGCCTTCCTCTGCAGGGGAGAACAGGTCTCTACCCATCTCCATGTGACATCCCCTCACATACCTGTATGTCGCCAACATATCCCCTCTGAGTCTCCTCTTCTCCAGGCTGAAGAGACCCAGTTCCCTCAGTCTCGCCTCATACGGCATCCCCTGCAAACCGGCCACCAAGCTTGTGGCCCTACGCTGCACTGACTCCAACCTGGCTATATCCTTTCTGTAATGAGGGGCCCCATACTGAATACAATACTCCAGTTGCGGGCGCACCAGAGTCGTGTAGAGTGGTAGTAGTACCTCTTTTGATCTAGAAGCCACACTTCTGGCTATGCAACCAAGGGTGATGTTCACCCTCTTGACCACCGCATCACACTGCTGATTCATGTTTAGCCTGCAGTCAACCAGTACCCTGAGGTCCCTTTCACAAGTGCTGCTCTCCTGCCACTTGTCACCTAACCTGTACTTATGACACCTATCCTATGGCCCAAGTGCAAGACCTTGCACTTATTCACATTGAACGCCATCCTGTTGTCTCCTGCCCACTTCCATAGTCTGTCCAGATCCTTTTGGATCTGGAGTACCTGCTCCTCAGTTGTGGCCACTGCTCCAGTTTTAGTGTCATCTGCGAATTTGATCAGCAGACTGTTCACTCCTTCTTCTATGTCATTAATGAAAAGATTAAACAGGATCAGCTCCAGGACAGAGCCCTGGGGGACCCCGCTTGTTACCGGCCACCATTTATATAATGTTGTCTTCCAGGGTTTCTCTTGTGCTTTCCAAGCATTTCTGCACTGTGTTTTAGAAGGAGGGTAATGACCTATTATTTAGCTATAACACTAAATTGTGTTGATAAACAAGTGTATTTCCACAATTCCTCTATACTGCAGCAGCACCTAGAACATAGATTGCAGAGGGAAAACCCCCTGGGGAAAATCCAATGTAAAGGGCATTTCTGCAAATAAAAGAAACCTCTGTAAGAAAGGCCCTTAATGTTTATCTTTTCTTTCATTTGTTTACCACCCCCACCTGCAGGTTGGGTTCTTTAAACGTCAATATAAAGAGCTGATGAAAGAAGAGGGGCCTAATGGTGAAGCTACAGATCCCACTACGCAAGCCACAGATGCCACTGATTCCATCCTGCAAGAGCTGACTCCACCCTCCCTGGCAAAGACACTGTCCACTACTAGTGCTCCTGCATGCTCTCATACTGTTCAGCACTCTGAGAAAGGTGCCTCTCACTAGCCTATTTTCAGAGCAATAGCTTTCTGCCTTTTTATTCTCCAGTGGCATCATTCAGTTACATGGTCCATGAACATGGAGTTTCTATCTAGCTATCCTGGCATATTGACAGACCATTCTCCATAAAGTGGCTTCATCCCATTTAAAAGTCATCTTAGCTACAGGCTATAATCACTTCCTTAGGTATCTTTGTTTAACCAGAGAGCTCCATTATCCCTTACTTCTTCAAACAGCTTTGCTGGTGAGAAAGCACACTTTTGTATGTTTAGAAAATGCAGAATCAACTCGAGCCTTATGAAAAGGAAAAAGGTAACTGCAATTATGAACTGAAGTATTCTTGTTGAAAAGAAACAGTATTACAGTTTCTTACAGACAATCTTCAGCAAAACATTCCATGCTTTACCAGACAAATATATATCTAATTCTGTGGATAGGAGAGAGAATTACAAAATGCTCTTCTGCATGTCAAAATAGACTTGTTTTAGATGAACTTTGGTCCAGAGCTAGCTGTAATGCAAATTGCAGGGAGGAATCTATTCTTACTAGTCTTCTCTAGCAACAGCTTTTCAATTCTCCAGTAAAATTTAGTGAAGGAAAGGAACCTACAGGAATGAACATTATATATGCACAAAAGTAACTATTCTGGGTTGTATGCACTATCCATTTAAATAAAATCCAGTTGGAGCGTTGTTTATTACTTAAAAGATTCAATGCACAGAGCTGTGACACAAATTTGCATGTGCCAACATATGCAAAGTTGTGCATGTGTGTATATAATTATAAGAAAAAACTAATCAGTTCCATGATCAGGCAAATGCTTCATCCCAGAGGGCTGGAACCAACTGCAACAAAGACAAGTTGCTTACCTGTAACTGAAGTTTTTCGTCGTGGCTTCTGTGCATCACACATATGGGTACTGCGCCTGCACAGTGCCTATGGCCAGAAAGATTCAAAGCTTAACAGTTTTGGCGGGAACTCCGCATCCCTCCCCGCCCATGGTATAAAAGGGCAGAGTGCCCGCCATTTCCTCAGTCTTCTTGCAACCGCCATTCGCTGTGCCTCGAGCCTTTGGTCTCTGTTTGTACACATTTATCCAGTTGCTATTATCTCTCCTAGACATTATGATTTCAAGTTTTCCCTCCCTGTTAGAATTTTCTTCTCAATTTTCCTCTTTTCCCTGTTTGGGAAAAAAAAACCCAAAAAAATAGTGTTCCTCTTTTCTCTTTGCTATCTTCTCTTTCTTCCTTGATGGCAGCAGCGTGCGGCTTTCCTCAAGTGCTCTCAGTGCGGGTCTAAAATGTCACCTACTGATCTGCATGATCTGTGCCTTCTCTGTCTTGGAGAGGGGCACAGGACTGATAAATGCGGCCATTGTCAGGCCTTTGTTAAGCAGGTGAGGAAAAATCAGGAGAATCACCTACGCAAACTTTTGTGGGATCAAGCTCTGCTTCAATCGGGCCAACTGGCAGTCAAATCTGCTCCTCCGTCCTCCTCTTCCACTACGCCTCTGCCTTGCCCGTCGGCTGATGGTGGCCCTTTGCTGGAGGGTCAACGCTCCTCTGCATCTCTGCATAAGTAAAAGGAGAAAGGAAGCATAGTGGATCGGGCAAGCCCTCAGGCCATAAGAAGCCTAAGAAGAACAAGACCCGCAAGCCTAAGAAACCCGACCATTCCAGGCGCCATGACTCAGGTTTGTCTGCCCCGTCAATTCCGACAGCTGCTTTGGTATCGACACTGACCGGACTGGCCCTCCAGTTAACCATGCAAGTGACCCCGCCTGGATCTCCAAGACGGGTCACATCTTCCTTCTAGTCTTCTCCTGAGCAACGGGACATTCCCTTGCTGGGATCAATCTCCGACAGAGAGGTTCAGGACTTTCTTCCAATGGCTCATTCACCTACTCCCCAACCATCACTTGAGCCTTCCCCGAGGGCTGCTCCTCAGCACGTGCACTATCAACAGTGCACCTCCATCCACTCATCGGAAGAATGGGTGCAAGCACCCCACAGGCCGTCTCATTGCGAGCCATGGGATGATTATGCACCCTACGGTTACTACCCATCGGTGCGTGATCATACCCTCTCTCCGGTACTGAGAGACGCCCCTTCGACTTCGAGGGCAGCTCAGTCCAGGCATCCCACTTTGCCTATCGACTCTTCTTCTAGTCCCCCGCCTCACTACGATTCGGACTCGGAGGACTCCGAAGTGGCGTCTACTTCAGACGTGGTGATCTCTACACAGGGTCCCAGCTCACTGGGGGAATCCTATGTAACCTTTGGAGAACTGATGATGAGGCTTACAAGGTCACTTGAGATCAAGGCCCAGCACCGCTTTGATCCCAATACCGACAAGTTCTGCAATGCTATCAAGGGTGAATAGTCTGCCGCCATCATTTTGCTGCTGATTTCCACTCTTCACCAGGCAATGATGGAACCATGGAACTACCCTAATCAGCCTCAGCCCACTTCGCGGTGATGGAAGTTTATGTATTGAGTTCGTGAGCAGGATATTCCATTCCTCCTGCATCACCCAAGACTGAACTCGATCATCGTTGAGTCTTCTCAAGGATGTGAGTCGAGGGGACACACTACTCCCCGCGACAAAGAGGGCTGTAAGATCGACATGTTGGCTCGCCGGATCTATGCCGCTACAGGACTTGACCTCCGTATTTCTAATTATGAGGCCACGCTGGCTTGATACCAATATTTTCTAATGCAAAAGTTAGAAAATATCACGGCCTCACTTCCAAACCAACAAAAAGACCTGGCTAGAATCTTCATTAAAGAGGCTATGCAGGTGGCAGTCCAGCAGCTTTCCACGGCAAGACACCATGTCGACGCCAACTCTAGAGCTCTTGTTGGCGCAGTAGCCTCCGTTGCCATGCCTGACTCCGGAATTGCAACTTCCTGGACGAGACGAAACGCCAGATTAAAGACATGCCCTTCAATGGTTCAGGGCTCTTCAATGCTTGGACGGACCACAAGATGAAGACCATCCATGAGTCGAGGGTTACAGCTTGTCGGATGGAAATCCCTAATCAATCACGCCATAAGTGGTGTTTCGGATGACCACCCTTCAAAATATCCTTCCGTTGCTTAGGAGAGAGGATTGGTTCACTTCTCTGGACTTGAAAGATGCCTATTTTCACATTACCATTCACCCATCCCACAGGCGTCTTCTCCGATTCACTGTTGATTCTGACCTGTTTGAGCTCAACGTCCTTCCATTTGAACTGGCTACTGTCCCCCAGGTTTTTATGAAATGTATGGCTCTGGTGTGTGCACATCTTCGGCTCCAAGGCATTCAGGTGTACCCCTACCTGAATGACTGGCTGATCGTCTCCCCAACTAAGGAAGGCCTTCGGTCATCACTTCAGACTGTTTGTACCCTCTTGGACAATTTGGGTCTATGCATTAATCATGAGAAATCATGCCTCACTCCTTCACAGGTCATCGACTTCATTGGAGCCTGTCTCGATTCCATGCTGACAAGAGCTTTTCTTCCACAAAGTCGACAAGACAATCTGTGTTCGTCAATCCGTCGAATCCACATGGACAGAGCTGTTCCAGCACTCTCGGTGCAGAAACTTCTTGGCCACATGGCCTCTACAGTCTCCACAGTTCCCCACGCCAGACTGCGAATGAGACCACTCCAGTTGTGGTTCAACGGAATGTTTCAACCCCAATGAGACTTGCCTCACCATCTCCTCCGCCTTCTGACCTCTGTCCTCTGGTCTCTATCATGGTGGACTATGTGGTACAATCTGTCCGTAGGCGTCCCATTTCATCCGCCTCACCCAACCTTGACTTTGTTTGCCGATGCCTCTCTTACCAGGTGGGGAGCCCTATGTGCCAGTCTCTGTACACAGGGCACCTGGGACCACCAGGAGACCACCAAACACATCAATTACCTCGAACTCCCAGCAGTCTTCAAAGCCCTTCGATCATTTGAGGATACTCTCTGGTGACACATTGTGCAAATTGCCTTCGATAACATTGTCGCTGTATTCTATATAAACAAACAAGGCGGGACAAAGTCCACCCTCCTAGCCCGCCTGGCGATGCAACTGTGTGACTGGTGCATCCCCTGGGAGATCACCCTCCTCGCAGTTCACCTGGCCGGTACCAACAACGAGGAGGCTGATGCCCTCAGCAGGCAGATGTCGTTGACCCACAAATGGGAACTGGATTGTCCGACCTGCCATCGCCTCTTCCGGACTTGGGGTTTTCCGGACATAGACCTGTTTGCCACTCACATGAACAAGGTGCGCGAGATGTTCTGCTCCCGTGCCAGCATTGGCCTGGGATCAACAGGGGACGCACTCATGATCCCTTGGTCCAACACATTCTTTTATGCGTGTCCCCGATCCCACTCATAACGAGGGTCCTAGCCAAGATCGTCTACGATGGTGCCATGGGGATCCTGATCACCCCCTGGTGGCCCCATCAACCATGATTCCCTACTCTTCTCCATCTATCCAGCAGCACCTTTCTCTGCCTGAATCTCATACCTCATCTAATAACTCAACAGTACAGAGCTGTTCGTCACTCGGATCTTCCCTCACTCAACCTGACAGCCTGGCTCATTCGATGAACCACAGGGTCGGATTCGGGGACTCCTACACTTGTCTGACACCATCCCGATACAGCCTCTTCTTCCCCGATACTGGTAGACTCCTCATCGAATCCAAGTGCTCTCCATCCCGATATTCAGTTCATTCTCCAGTCTGCCCTAAGACCTACAACTTGCTGATCTTATGCAGCCAAATGCAGCGCGTCTTATGCAGTGCGTCACATCCTTTGTTGAATCCAACAGTTTATCGCTTCTTCGGCCTCTGTTAAGAATATCCTTCAATTTCTCTTATCACTCCATCAATCGGGACTTAAGCCATCGTCTATTAAAGTTTATACTGCTGCAATTTCCCACTACTGTGGATAGGTGCAGGGTTCTTCGGTTTTTTCTCATACCCTCATACGTCGATTCCTCAAGGGTTTACAGAACCTTCAACCACCACTTCGCCCAGTTATCCCTACTTGGAGCCTTTCGGTTGTTCTTCAGGCACTCACCCAAGCTCCTTTTGAGCCCCTGGCAACTACTGACTTATGCCTCCTGTCTTGGAAGACTGCCTTTCTCGTTGCAGTCACATATGCCAGAAGGGCAAGTGAACTCTGTGCACTTCGGATAGATCCTCCTTACCTTAACTTCCATAAGGAGAAAGTCGTTCTCCGTACTGATCTGGCATTCTTACCCAAGGTTCTGTCTCCTTTTCATATTAACTAGGACATTGTCCTACCAGCCTTTTTCCCTGGGCCTGCTACAGCAATAGAACGGTTGTTGCATTCTCTCGATGTTCATCGCTGCCTTGTCTTTTACAGGTCTCGCACGGAGTCCTTCCATAAATCTAACTACCTCTTTGTTAAATACTTGGACTATGATAAGGGCTCCCCTGTTGGTTTGCAGAGACTTTCAAAGTGGATCATCCAGACCAGGGGTCGGCAACCTTTAACACTCAAAAAGCCATTTGGACCCATTTCCCACAGAAAAGAAAACACTGGGAGCCGCAAAACCCTTTTGACATCTAAAATGAAGATAACACTGCATATATCATTTTTTTACCTTTATGCTATGTATAAAAAATTATAGTGTGTTGTATTTATGAAATCAATGAACTGCTACAGAGAAAACAATTTTTTATTTCTGCACGCAACAAAAACATTTTGAACTCCAAGAAAAAAAAAAAAAGACGCTTGGTTGAAGGTTACTTTCAAATCAAATAGTCAATGTCTATTTGAGTCCTCCTTATGAAATAAAAAGCCAAACTTAAATTATCCACCAGCAGCAAACCAAACATGCCACCTGCAGCAAACAAAAAATGCCGTCTGCTTCTGTGTGTCCTCATCCTTTTATCATGTGGTGAAATATTGAGCAAACATCCCCCTCCCAATGTAATAATGTTGCTGAAATTTTTATAAGAATCTTCTTAAAACAAGGAAGTAGATCTATATCTTCATTATGATTTAGCTGCAGCTCTTGTTCAGTCACTAAAAACTGTTATTTTTAATCTTACATTATAAACTAGTAGGATTCCTTTCATATATTTTGAATAGGAGAACAGCTTCCTGCAGAGTTAAAGTCAGTGCTAAAGGGCTCCATGCATTAAACAGCAAACCCCATAAGTTCCTCAGCAGTAAAAGCAAATGAATCTACCCACGTACCATTAAATGTTCGGTTTTCTTCAGAAACTTTTCTTCGATTTATTCATGGTTTGTGGGGGCGGGGAGCTCAGTAAATCGGAGCTGGGTGGCAGATATAGGTGTGTTTAGTGACTGATTAGCAGATAAATAGTCAAGTGATGTGAATTATGACAGGTCCCAAGTGCAACTTTTAACATTCAGATGAAGGAGATTACTTGGACAAAGAAAATCCTTTCAGCAACGTTTTGTGTAACATGAGAGCCTGCAGGAAGATTGTTCTGCTCTTTCCCTGCACGATAGCAGAGGAAATGTAACAATTTACTTAACCAGCCTAGTTGGCTGTGCCGCCGGTATTTTTAGCAAAGGAGCCTCAGCAGAGGGATTCAAGAGCCATGTGTGGCTCCAGAGCCGCAGGTTGCCGACCCTGGTCCAGACCATCCAGCTAGCGTATCAGCTCGCCAAGCTTAACTTACCTGTCACGCCCAGAGGGCATTCCACAAGGGCAGTAGCTGCTTCCTCTGCCTTTGCCGCTGGCATTCCGATTCAGGACATTTGCAAGGCTGCCACTTGGACTACTCCTTGCACCTTTGCCAAGCATTACCGCCTTGATATGCGTGCCAGACACGATTGCTCCTTTGGCCGGGCAATCCTTTCTTCTGTTCTTCAATGATGACACCACCTGCCTCCGGGTCTGGTAAGCTTGCTAATCACCCATATGTGTGACGCACAGAGGCCATGATGAAGAAAGGCAGGTTGCTCACCTATAACTGTCGTTCTTCAAGTGGCCGTCTGTGCATTCACACAACCCACCTGCCAGCCTCGCTCGGTGTTGGTGAATGGGTTTATACGGTACCGTTTCTCTTCGATAACGGTTTTGTTGGTAATTTTCTTCTCTCTGGTTTGGCAGTTCCCTGCAATATCTCTCGCTCCCGCAAGGGGGCGAACAATCAATCTTCAGTAGACTGAGGAAATGGCGGGCGCTCCACCCTTTTATACCGTGGGCAGGGGGGATGCGGAGTTCCCGCCAGAACTGTTGAGCTTTGAATCTTTCCAGCCATAGGCACTGCACAGGCGCAGCACCCATATGTGTGATGCACAGATGGCCACTCGAAGAACGACAGTTACAGGTGAGCAACCTGTCTTTCTCTGAGCATCATTATCTGTTCATTCACAGAACCCACCCAACACCCCCATTTTGGTGACTGTTGCACACAAAAGGGCAGATCAAAATTGGTACCAGTGTTCTCTTGGTTCTGAGGCTGGTCTCAGTGAACACACCAGCAATATAAGGGGGAAAGTTCCCTCCAAAAATTCCTCAGCTATAGTAACTTCCCAAATTGAGGCTCTGTGCAGGCACATAGACCACATGCGGTCTCTGCATATCATACATATAGACTTTGTGCCTGTGTGGAATCTCTGGGGAATTTCCATAACTGCTCATAAATGTTTATGATAGCTTAGTCCAGCAGGGTCAGTAGCTGGTTTCCAAATGTGAAACTTTTTTTGAGAGCAAATTCAGGGCAGAAGTTAATCAGTTTCTTGTAAACCAAACCTAATCAATCACTGCACTTTGGCTTAAAAAGGTTTAATACAAATGGCTGATCACTTAATATTTCACTCATGAATTAGATTATGGTTCTACTGTGGAAAATTGGAAGGTTTTAAAACTACAATAATTGTCTCCGCATGATCATTATCCGAACAGCTTTACTTTTTTTTATCAGAAATGGGGGTGGCATTAGAATATGGAAGGGATGGGATGCGATAGGAGCTGTGAGAAGGGATTATTTGAGACTGGATGAGCTATGGGTGAAATTTGTCATCATACAGTGATGTCACTGCATGCTGCACCATGATGTCATGCCATTATATAACATGCATGGACCATGATTGTTAAATGTAACACAGTCTATGCTGTCTAGTGGGGTGGAAGCCACAGTGCTGTCAGCTAGCAATAGGAGAACTCTAACCATAAGAAATTGCGGGGGTGGGGAATCTGATGGACAACTGAAAGATAAACATGACAAAAATTTCAATATGCTATAAGAGGAACACAAAGGCACCAAATGAGAAAAACTGCCAATTCAATATAGGTGGAAGTATATGTGCGCCCTCTCTCTCTCTCTCTCTCTCTCTCTCTCTCTCTCTCTCTCTCTCACACACACACACACACACACACACACACACACACACACTCACTCTTCCACTGAAATGGCAACATGAACTTAACTACTATATCAAATTTTACTTGCAGCATGTTTGAAGAGTTTCATTCTTACTTCACTAATGCATCCAGTAAAGTATTCCCTGCTAGACCCCCATAGGGGATTGTACTTTCCAAGCTTGCTTTGAGTCATGCTATAAATAGATCCCAGGAATCCAAGGGAGGGGAAGATGGTTCATTACTGGGCTTCATGCCAACTTTTGTGAGACCATCATCTTTTGACATGTATTACGTGAAGGCCTTCTGGAATAACATCCAGCCTGGGTTATGTTTAGCTGACAGGTTCATTGGCCAAGCAAAGTCAGATGGTATAATTGTCTGGTCTGGGGAGGGTGGGTTGGAGAGAGGTACAGGAAGGCCCTTGACTTAGGACAGCAAAGCGGAGACCTGCCTGTCCTCCAAGAAGGGGACAAGGCCTTCATTGAAGACACTGTCTGACTGACAGGGTTACTCGGCACCCTTAGCTTCCAACATGATTCCCTGGTGGAGGGCCATTCAGCTGGTGGTCCCAGGAAGAAATCTAGCAACAGCAGCCACTGGTGGACAGCATGGGTCAAGTGGTAAGTGGCTTCAGTAATCAACAGAACCTATACAATAGATTATTGCAGAATTCTTTTGTTTTAATCTGGGTTGGATGACTGTTCCTACAATTTCAATATCTGCCTGTTTTTTTTTATGCTTTTATCATGATGGTCAAGGACAAAGTATACACTTTTAAATACATTTAAAAACATTGTTTTACACTGGGACAGCATATGCTATGCTCAATATATATTGAATTATCCTTTGTTTCATGCTTTCATCTTCCCTCTCCTTCATGTTTTCTAGTTCAAAGGCTCTTTCATTCTTTTAACTCCAAATTTTAATAAGCATATGGTTTTGTGCTGTGATATTGCAGAATGTACAGGTTGATGTATTTTTGGTGGGATTTCTATCAGGTGTGGAGGAGTGTCTTTCCTCTGAAGAAGTACATTTTGGAGTTTCAACATCTCCCATTATTTAGCTTCTTGAATGCTTTTTTCCTCTTGTGCTCCCCCACACCCAGTACATAATTAACTGGAATGCAGTATCTATTACTTTCTTTTTAGGTTCATGTTTTTAGACTATGGTGGGTTGGGTCCAAATTTAAATGCATGCAAATAAACTGATAAAAGAGCAAATTAGCTGCTCCTTTTAGCCCCATGAAAATGGTGAATGGGGGAGCGAATTCCAAAAAAATCAGATAGAGGCAACATTCATCAACAGAAATTTTTCCTCCATGGAAAGCAAAGACACGATCCTACCCAAATTTTGAAATATTTCATCACAAAAAAAAAAAAAGCATGAAACCGACCTTGACAATGTCCTTTTGGCAGTTAGAGGGCACTATACCACCGAGGGTAAGTGTTTAGCAGTAAGTACTGAGTTTTAGAGAGCCAAAGGTGCCAATGATCCAGGAGATTTGTTTCCCAAGGAAAGTGGGAACGTCATCTGCTATAGTTTATCTTCCTGCAATGTAGGCCGAACATGGAAGATTTTGTCCTTTGTTGTGGCATTACCGGGAGTGGCTGTCTGCATGCTGAATGCATGGCTGCAAAAGAAAAACCACCCCACTGAACGACCTGAATTTATCCCTTATCACCACCTACGTCTGCGAACAAAGGTAAGAATGTAACAAGAGGTGGTCTGACTGGTCAGGGAGGCTTGTGCTGATCTACAGCTTTTCTATTCCCACATATAGTTCTGGGCTTCTCCATGTGCCCTAGCCCTCTGAATGGAGGTGGGTGGTGATTAGAGATAGTAACACCTCATCTCTGAAATGTTCTTTGGAGTTATGAGGCAGATAAACTTGTGGCATTGCTTTCTTAATTGTGTTCTCTCTCTTTTCCCCAGCCTTTCCCCTGGGGTGATGGAAATCATACCTTTTTCCACAACCCTCACACCAACGCACTCCCTACAGGTTACGAAGAGGAAGCTAGTATCCACCACTGATCCAACTGTACTCTTTTTCTCTCTGCTGTGGGAGGAGAGGAACAGGTCTTGGTATTCCTTAGTTACTTTGAGACAGTTTTTCCTTTCTAAGGAGAATGAAACAATAAATGGATGAAGCATCTTCTTGGTATTTAAGATTGTATTGCACTGGAGGTGGTTTGGGGAACTTTTTAAAAAAAGTGACACACTGCTGCCAGATATTCTGTGGGATAAGAGCAATGACAGAGACAGTTGAGGGCTAGTGGACTGAAATACAAAGTATAACCAAGACTTCTGGGCTCAGCCTTTACATGTACAAAACTTCTAGAAGAAATCCCTCCTGGAAGTCAGCAGAAAGAGACAGCAGGAATGGATTTCTCTTCTCCATCAAAAGGCAAGGCTTACACAGTGGATACATAACCTGCCTTGTGAAGAGAAATCCCTTCATATTGTTTCTCTGCCTTAGTCTGTGCCTAAGGTACCCTTAGTAATAACTATTGAGAAAAATTTGAATTCTTTGTAAGGTTTCTGATGCTCCTGCTCATGCTGGCATCCTTTCCAATTTACAGGTGCTAAAGCCCCACATTTTAATATAAAGTGTACTTTGCTCAACGTAATTATTGAAAAAATAAGACTTACATTTGCATTTAAATTGAAAATACTAAATCCAGTATGCTGCATCACTGTGAGAAGAATAAACTACAATGAGACTTAGACCAGCTGATTTTATAGCAAGGGTGGATTGCAGAAAGAGTGACTTGATGTCAAAATGCAGTACACAAGTAATAGTCCCATCAAATGTTGTGTCTAACAACTTGAATGCTATAGCAATATGCAGGTATTTGCTTATTGCTGCTTCCAGGATCCAGGTATTTGCAAAACATTTCTCAATTTCTCAGCAAAACCTTCAAGCACCAGAGGATGGAGACAGATTGCTGAGCTATAGGATAGGATAATTGCAATGGAAAAGAGAGAAGGAAATGTGCAAGATAATTACTCCGTGACCACTCAGCTTGGTTCAGCCTACCCTCTAGTGGCTAAGTTGGCACCAAGCCCTGCCTATGCGCTTCATTTTTCTACATGCATAAAGATGAGACACTTTGGTGAATACATTTTTCTCACACAAACATTTCTTCAACATATGATTTCTCTTTATTCTGTCTAGGCACCAGGGATTAGAATCCAAGATTCCTAGCTATCAAAGCCATGGCAGGCATATTTTCCTGTGAAGACAGCCACTCTGTGTAAGAAATAATGTATATAACTCAACTTCTGTGGTGGCTTTCAAGTGCATACACAGTTGGAGTTTTGGCTGGGAGCAACTTCTTGGCATGTGTGCCTTCATTACACATGTATTAGTAGCAGGTTGTTTCCTACCATAAAAGTGCTTTCTGTATAAGAAACTGCTGCATATGATGCAGCTGTCCTTTTGTTCAGTGCAGTGGCCCATTTAAGTTTTGTGGGTATTGCAGATGTGATCTTGCAGAAGGCACTGGTCATGGAACAGTTATCCTTTGGTGGAAGCAGGACTAGTGCTGATGTTGCTGTTTTCTGGAGGCCTACCCCCCTCGGTGCTTTCGGCTCCTGTTTCATCCATCTTATATTTGTATGCTCGTTTGAAGAATCCAAGCTGGAAAGAAAAGGTGAGAAAACTCAGGTGAAGATAATTCTGTCTGAAGAAAATGGATACACAATAGGGAAAAGCTAATTCTGAAGATGCATCCAGAGCAGACAATGAATCAAGTTCAAGGCATACTCTGAGCAATGTTATTTAGGATAGTGACTATTTCCTTCTATCCTGACACCTCCCTGGGGGACCCTGCTTGATTCACATGCGAAAAAGCTACAACTCTGCAGAAGTTCCCTCAAGTTCCTCCTGCAGTCATTTGCTTACCTTGTATAGAGCAGCAACTATCAGAGCGAGAAGGATAAGTCCACCAACACTGCTGCCAATAATGATGGGTACATAGTTGTAGGCCTCCAAGTACTCCACCACAGTCTTTGCCTACAGGGTAGGAGGGATGGAATCATGAGAGAACACCCAGAGACTCTGACCGCATTCATCAGCTTTAATTCAGTAGAGCCCACTCCTTGTTCAGAGCTACAAAAGTTAGGCAGCAATCACAGCTCCCTTCCAGTCTAGTTTGTTTTAACCCTAGACCACACCCCTCTTCCAAAGGAGCTAGGAATTGAAGTTCCCAGATAAAGCCAGTGAGTGATACTTTCTGGGGGTGTGGGCAGTTTACCTGGCTCTGTGCAAAGCCCTCATTTTGGACATATTTGTTATTGTCATAGAAAATCTGTGCTGAGCTCACCAAGGTCACTCTCTTCTGCTGGGTCTGAAAGACAGAGATAAATGTTCAGCGATGGGAAAACTGGTTGCCTGAAAGGTTTCTGCAGATCAAGATCTGCAAGGAGCCGCTGGTGCTTATGCAAAAATGGCTTTGTTAGGACAAGGATACAGATGACTGTTGGCATATTTACACTAGCAAAATGTTGGCTTTATACCAGTCAAGTGATCGGTCTCCCCAAAATAATTCTGTTAACCATGATTTGATGAGGATACTTAGTTTTATGTCCACAGTTTTCATCACAGAAAAACAGTTTTACAGTTCCATTTGTAGATCTGGTTTATGATACAATCGATTCTGGGGCAGAGCACAGAAGTATGTAAACATATTCCAAAGAAAAGGCATTCATGCCCTTCCCATTGGCAGGGTCCATGGCTGGGTCATAGGCAGACAGAAACAAGACAAGAGCAACAGAGGCACCAGGATGAGGGCAACAGAACTTCAGGAAAGACAGAATCCAAAAGCAAGGTTTAAGAGAACGTCCAAGTCATACTTCAGGTATAGGCTGTGGTCAAGAACCAGAAGAATGCATGAAGGCAGAACAAGGACATGGATTGGAACAAGCCAAGGATCAAGAAACAGGAACAAAAAGAGGCCCAATTACCTTGGACAGGATAACAGGACAGGAAGCACAGCACAGCAGGATACACGGCAAGGCAAGACACAAGAGACAACACAAAACGGATACAGCAAGGATCAGTAAGAGGCAGCAGCTGAACTGCAGCACACAGGAAGCCCAGCATTACTGAGGTAACACAGTGAGGCAGGATACACAGACAAGACAAGATATAGGTCAGGCAAGAGGCAGGCACAACAGCAAGGCACCATGGGAAGGCAGGAACCAGGAGCAGGAACAGTCGGGCAGGATGCAGGCACAGCAGCAAGCAGGAGGACCTGTACTGCTGAGGGGACACAGCAAGGCAGGAGACAAGACAGTCAGGCAAGGTGCAGGCACTGCAGCTAAAGGAAGACCTGTGTTCCTGAGGCCAGTTCTGGGGAGGAAAAAGCTTGATCTTATATAGGTCTTCCCCCAGAACTTCCAGCTGGCACTCATCAGTAGACAGAGAACTCCAGCAGGCCTTGGGACTAATCATGTGAATACAGTGGTGGTGGTCATTGTTCTGGTTCTGACCACCAGAGCAGCCCAGTTCCTGACACCCATTGCCCGATGTAATAAAACCCAGCAGGATCCTTCATACCTGTTTCACCAACTTGAAGTCAATGTACCCTTTGATCGTGAACTCCAGTGGCTGCTGCAGCTCCAGGGACAGAATGTCACAACGGATTGTTTGACAGGTAGCCACAGAGCAGTCCTGGAAGGAGGTGGAAGAATATATTGGGTCAAGTCATAGGAGTACTGAGAATGAGTAAGACTATCCTGTGTCTTAGAGAGCCATCCCATTAGGTCACCATTTATCCCTTCATTCTAGCTATTTAAGATGCAACTGCTGACTTCTTAGTGGAGTATACACACCAGAACAGGATGCTCCTTTAGCTGCTTCACAAACTCCTTGGACCCAGGAGTCTTTTTTTCAAAGACACAACTAGCCAGATGGAATTGCTGTGAAAAAGGAGAGAGAATCAGACATTTATCATGGGTCATGTGAGGCATTATTCCTCAGTAACCCAGTACTCACAAAAAGCTCAAAAGTTTTGAGGCTTAAGGAACAGGTCATGCAAGCCTTCCTTAAATAACTCATCTCTTTTCTCCATGGGATACTGCTCAGCTAAGCAAGGCTGGTGGTTTGAGGCCAAAGCCACATGCAAGAGTTCACTTAACACAGATCAATCAGCACAGCTCAACTACACTGAGATTGAACAGCAGGCTAAGGAAGGTAGAACCTTAGCCTATCTCATACCTATGGGTAGAGTGCAAATTCTAATTCTTATTTGCTTACTGTAAGCATGGATCCAGAATGTAAGAACTGCCTTGCTGGATCAGATCAAATAGCCAGCTAGTCCAGTAGTCTATCTAGTAGTGGCCAGTCAGATGCTTCTAGCGGGGTCCTAAGCAGACCACAGGGCCATCCTCTCCTACTTAACCCCAGCCCCATAGCTGGAAATGCAGCCTCTGGGCATTCCAATCGGTTCCATATGGTCTCAGAAGCATATACCTCAGGGGGCCTGTCCACAGATGCATTCCAAACTGGTACACCATTCAATTGCACAGGAAACTGAAACTTCACTGAGACAGGAACCTTTCGCTGATATGTGTTCTTCACCTGGATAAGAAAGATCTTGTGTGAGTGTGAACAGAATCCCAGCATTCCAGCATTCAGCTAGTTCACTCTTAGCTCTAACTAGAAGACATTTTCCCTTGTTTTCAAATGTGTGCTATACTACTAGGCCAGAAATGTAGCTGCTGTGTAGATGTGTAATTTGAGTCTAAGACCTGAATCTTCTCCAGCAGGGGTGCTGAATATCTTTCAGACAAATTCTGTTGCAGGGAAGCTCTCTAGGGCCAGTGGTGGGCAGGGCTGACGGCAAAGGGGCCAGGGCCAAAAATTCCAGTATGAAGGCTTAACGATGTTACTAAGTTATGGGAGAGACATTTCAAACTTTTTGAATGGGAAAATTGCACAAATGCCAGAAGAACAAATGATGGGAGAGCTGGAGGGAAAGACATGAGCCTGGGGAAGAGAGATGACCATCCAGGGAAACTCAGAAGGCTGTCTTGGGACTCCAGGTCTGAGTTGCTGGACTGTGCCCTACATCTGATACAAGTACACTGCTTGCCTATTCCATGCCTTTAATCTCACAGTGCAGCACATCTTGCTTACCTTATAATGGTGTTCTACAATCTCATTTCTATCTTCCTGGCCAGCAGAAAAATTGACATACTTGGTTGATTCATCAATACTGGAAGAGAAAAGGTAAAGGTCTGTATAATCAACCAGTCACCCGGGGTTTACTTTAATGCATTTCAGTAGTTATTTGGCAATTAAATATATTCCCACAGCAATTCAAAAGGAAACAGTATATTTCAATGGCCATGCCATTTAGCTTAGCATGTGCTTAGCATGTGCTTAGTTGTATATACTGTGTCAGAACCAAGACAAGTAAATAAGGCTACAGTCTTAATATTATGTATATGTTGAATTCAATAGGATCTACCTCTGAGCAGACATGTATAGAACTGCACTAATAGAGTTAGGAAAACTACGCTATAGGACTGCTCTGTAGGGTAATAGCAAACAAAGCAAACTTCTGGCCAGCTATTTTGCAGTCAAATCTGAAATGGCAAATCAAAAGATTAAGAGACTGATATTCATTAAGCCATAATTAGCCCCCAGTAAGTGCTAATGTTTTGTTGTTACATGCCATCATGTCTCCCTCTTCTGGCAACCTTATGAATGAAGCCCTTCAAAATGCCCTGTTCTTGACAGCCCTGCTCAGCTCTTGTAAACTCAAGGCTGTGGTTTCCTTTATGGAATGGAGCCATCTCATAGTTCATCTTTCTCTTCTGTCTTCAACTTTCTTTAGTTTTGCTGTCTTCTCCAGTAAGCCTTGCCTTCTCATACTGTGCCCAAAGTATGACAGCTCTAGTTTTGCTGCAGTTGTTTCCAAGGCTAGCTCTAGCTCTGGGTTTAGGACTCATTCTGTCAGTCCAAAGCTTTCTTCCAGCAAACATGGCTCCAGAAGTTTCCTTTGGAGCAGGAAGTAAAGGTGCCTAATCAGCTCCCACTGCTGTGCTTCAGGGCATGAGCCTGTTTGTGCAGCAGACTATTTGACAGCTGTGACAAGCCAAGCTTGGCTCTTAATTATGGCTGTCAAGTGAGGACCCTCATCCTTCCTTGTGTTGTCTCCTGGGATACAGCCTGGAGGAATGAGAGTGACCAGTGCAGAAAAGAGCCTACAATCAGCCCAATCATCTGTCAGGCTCATTGTGGCTTCCTGGCACTCCAGGATAACCCATCATGGTAATTTATGGTGATGGGTTGTCCTGACATGCACACCTACCCACTGTCCACAAACATCTTGCTCTGTATTGCCAGCAAGAGCTAACCTAATCAACAGTTCTTTTTCTGTGGAAAAACCCCTTGAACTTTCTTCATCCTCTGGAGTTGACAGTCTTTGGAGGTGAAACAGATGTAGAAGTGAGGTGAAAGTTAGTAATTCTGGAAAAACTACAACTCCTGTCTCAGCATTTAGTGGGTGAAATTTATTGTGCTACCAAGAAATTGATGACCAGAATAATCAGCAAAAGAGCATGGCAAGAATCAGTTCTTCATACAGAGAGATAATCTCGGGCAAATGGACCTAAGAGAACAACCTGTTGGTTGTGTAAACAAGACCTCTGAAAAGAGAGGGCCAGGCATGGGAATAGCTGCAATCACATACGCGTTGATGAAGACATATATGGCATATTTTACGGGTAGCTTCGCTCGGTGAACCATGTCCTGTGTGGTGGGGCCATTGTTTTCACTGGAAAAAAAGACATAGGTGAAGTGTACATCAGAATACATATGATAAATATCACAAATGTCATGTTCCCAGTGGGCTGTTGTCCCACACCAATGCCCTGCTATAGCATAGATTTTGTCAGCTGCCATCAAAACTGAGTATCTCATCACAGAGCAGCTGCTTTTCTTTGAATCCCAAGGCGGGTCAACACAATACTTCGGTTCCAGACTTTCTCATACTCAGAGCAGGCTAACCTAAGTCCCACTGATTTCAGTGTGTTTGCGTTACGTATAATTCCCTTATATATTTGGGGCTTCTTTAGGTATGCTTCTTTATTATGATAATTTGAAGGGCCTTGACCCAATGTTGTCATCCACCAGGGCCTATCCTGTGCTTCCCAAGCATTTATCTCCTTTTTTTAAGAATGTGGATAACAAGCTATGGTTTAGGTATCACACTAAGTTGTGCTAAAGAACACACATATGTATATTGGTAATTGTGCTGTATAGCAGCACTACCTTGTGGTAGTTTAAAGGAACATATAGGAAGGTGGAGAAAAAAGAAACCTGAAAATAAAGGATGGCCTCTTACTTCTGCAAAAACTGGAAACAGCAACCTTGGTAAAATACTGTGATAAATACCTTATGCAGAGAAGCCCTTACGGTTGCAGTTCCATATCTGCTTACCTGGAACTAGCCCATCGCATTTGAGGGGGCTTAACTTCTGTGCAGACTTCACAGTAAAGATTTCACTGTAAACCAGTTTAGAAGTGGTTTGCCACTATGGCTGCTGATCTGAGACTGGTTCAAGATGTCATATAGGAACACTCCTGCGTCAGGCACAATAACCCTTACCTGCTGGCTGTGGCATTGATCTGCACCTCATGCCCTATATCTGCTTCTTGCGAGACAGAAAAGGTGACAATGAAGGTAATCTGAAACAGAAGAAGATGCAAAAGATGTGTGAGAGGGTTGTAGGATAAGGCAGATTTGCACTTCAAACTTAATTCAATTTTACATTCCGGTGATAGTTGTCCCTTGAATGAATTCTGACAACTGTGGCCCTCACGGGGAGCTGGCCTCTCTCTGACCTTGCTGTTCTTTATCCTTGGATTGTAGAGATTTCCCAGAGTGCTTATGAAACAGGCACACTCCACCCACCCCTCCATGAGGAAACCATCATTTGTGTTTCTGCTTTCCACTTCTTTGTCTTCTGTTTGAAAGGAGGCAGGGACAGCACAGAACAGTGACTCATGCAAGGACACAACAGACAGCCCCTTGGAAGGTATCTCTCCATCAAGAACGATCTGCTCACACACTATGTCTGTCACAAAGAGGAAGGTCAAGATCTCTTCTTGCTGATGCTAGAGTGTAGGGCACGGAAAAATCAACACAAGTTGCAACAATCCAGATTCAGGCCAGATATCAGGAACAACTTCCTCACTGTCAGAGCAATATGATGGTGGAACCAGCTGCCTGAAGAGGTGGCGGGCTCTCCCACACTAGAGCATTCAAAAAGAAACTGGACTGACATCTGAGTGGGATGGTGCAACTTGATGTCTTACAACAGCAAGGGGTTGGACTTCATGCCCCCTTCCAACTCTACTATTCTATGATTCTATATGTAAATATGGCTGAATCAGCAACTCGTGAAGGAGGCTGGTTGAAACAAGACAGAGCCAGAGCAGTAACTCATACAGAAATACAGTATTAGCTCCCAGTGGGTTAGGACCTGGACTCTATTTGTCCTTATGATACACATTGGCAGTTCTTTTATGATAAACTGTGCAAGGGACATTGACTGTAAGAATGACTGGCATAGCAGTGCTGTTATCACTCATAGGTGGAATATACAGTGCTCCTTAGGAGATCTGCAAACACGGTGTGTTTGCAACAACCACTGAATCCCTTGCGAGGCAGATGACATGGTGGGGTTGGGGGGAAAGATTATGGTAGGATTTGTTGTCTGAATTCTGTTACAAACATTTGTAAAGTGCAGCCCCTGACACAAGGGCTGGGTGCCACTTGATGCTCTGCTTTGGGCAGCAAAATGTGTTGGGTGGCACTGACACCCTGAGTCTGTAAAACCAAAATTGATTGGCTTTTTGACAGACTGCACATAAGAGACCTTGCTGGCATCATAGGAACATACAAGGATGGAGCAACTGTCTACAGATTTACTCTGAGAATATGTATTAAGTAGAGATGACCAACATGTTACTGGAAGGACTTTACCTCAGCCCCACTTCGGAAGATTGGGTGATTGATGTAACATGCAGTGATCTTCACAGGTTCATCCTCTGCAGCAGAGATGGAGGCATATTTAATGACCACGTACTTCCTGTTGGTCTGATCAGTGGAGGACCAGAATAAGAAACTGTTCAAGGAGGCAGGTAGTACCCACTTAGGCCACCTCTTACTCCTTGTTCCTTGACCCCTTGGGTTTCCCTTTGCCTCTCATACCTGTAATAGTGTGAATTTGCGAAAGGACAGTGCTGAAGGATATGAGAAGGTCAATGTGGTGTTGTAGGAATCTTCTCCATCATTCCGGATGAAGACTGTAGCATTCAGCTCAAGGGTCAGGCCCACTACCAGTGTATGCAGGCTGAAGAAAAGAAGAGGGCCTCTTATATATCTCCAAAGGAAGAATTCTTGGGACCCAATTTTGCCTGGTATCCATTCCCTCTGAGTTGGAGGCCATGGAGGTCCAGTCCAGACATATGCAGAGGCCTTCAATCAGGAGGAGAAAGAACTCTACCCATATTCAACCTTCTTTATTACTGCTTAATGTATTCTAGAGATAGCCTGGTACTTAATTGACGTTCTGTACTTGGCTCAAGCAAAGCCTTGAAGAGAGGAAATCAGGAAAGAGGGGGCACCGTTTCAATCTGGTGAGCATATCTGAAATACTGGTATGTGGATATTGCAAATCAGGTATGCCTATTTGCAAAGTGACTTGTATGGTGCCCTGGGCCAGTCACAAGCATCTGTTCCACAACAGTGTATTAGCAAGGCAAAAGAGTACAAGAACACAAAATCACTCTCAAGTCACATTTCTGCCCTAACAAAACATTCATTTCACAAAAATACAACCTGGTGAACCTGAAATACAATTTGAACATGCACAAAACACACATGTGCACAGAGCACCCCCCTTGTTCTCCACTTTCCTCTCCTTGCACTTGCTCACTTTCCCTGCCCCTTTTCAGCCTCTGCTGTGTACCTCCTCTGCTTCTCACAATCCCACACTGCCTTTTCCAGCCAACCCCTGTAGCAGCTGCCATTGCCCTCCCTAACCTCTTACTCAACTTTCCAGGCAGCAGAAATGGAGGTCTCTTTTTCATTTTCAGGTGAGCCAGAGAACTCCAAAGGAAAGCAGCAGCTTCCTTCCTTCCATCATAAGAACCTGAGAAAAGCCATGCTGAATCAAACCAAAGGTCCACCTAGTACACACAGTGGCAAAACAGCTTTCTACAGGATCACTGAAGCAGGAAGGGTGAAAGACCTCCCCCTGCCCAAGCTCCTTGGCAACTGGGGTATGCAGGCTGCACACATCCACAGGCACCAGTGGAGGTGTTGCTGGTCATGTTGGTGCCTTCTGAACTCCTGCATCCTAGTGTGATGCTTGGGTAATGCCACAAGTATTCTGCCTTACAATGCTCTGAATGCAGAAACCGTGAACAGAAAATTGAGGCTCAGCAGTCCTGGGCATATTGTGCTGGGTAAAGAAGAAAGGAAGGAGAAAATGTCTCCTCTTACCCTGAGAAATTGAAGGAGGTTTTTAACATGTCTTTACAGATCCCATCTCTGCCACAATTCTTTTCAAATGGCAACTGTGAAGAAGGGATGAGGGGAGGGGTATACAAACAGTGTCAGTCTCTGAAGGAAATAAGAATTATGATTCATTTGGTGCTCCAAATTAATCAAATATTTGTTTCTATTTCACATCTTTCTCTGTAGATTTTGATGCCAGATTTTATTTTTCACATTTCTGTTACTTCCCCAAGTGAGGTTGGGTTGACACACAAACTTCCCTCATTATATTTCACAACAATCATGCCAGGTAGATAATCTGGAGGAAATGAGATGGAGCCAAGGTCACCCTGTGAGTTTCAAGGATGCTTGGACAACCCGAACTCAGATCTTCCCAGTATAGCACTGCACCCCACTAGCAGCGAGTGGCACTGAACAGCTGGCTAAGCCAAATCTAGTCAATTGCAATCTTCATTCAGTGGACTTTCCACATGAGAGCACTTTGCATTTGTTGAGGGAGAGCTTCAGGCAAGCCAGTTTTTGAGTGATGAAGTAAAAACTGAGAAAGTTTAAGAAAGTGACATCGTTGGGCACCACTTCTGTGCCCATGAAGCTCTGGCTGTCAGTTCAGTGCACTCTTATTCAGCCACACAAAGCTCAGGAAGCAGACCATGCCTGAACTTACCAATGCTGTGAAGTGATGGGGCTCATCTTCATTCAGGATGGCTCGCAGGTTGCCAGCAGTAGCAATAGGCTCTTCTATAAGGCTATAATTCACTCGGAGATTGATGGGTGTGAGGCTGTCTTCTATGCAGGTCTTTTGCCATGAGGAGGCAGAAAATAACAAAGTGAGAGGACCTGCTTGATCTTGTACATTTATCTCAAGTAGGACGCTGCCTGTACCCTCTCTTTGCTTTTCTACCTATACTGGAGTTCTGAACTCACCGGCAACTTTATGCGATGGTCCTTGCACTTTCTCATCGAGCCCACCTTCACCTCTTCAGTGATAGTGGAGGGGCTCAGACCTTCAACAAATGCAGCCCGAATTTTCATTCGACCATGATCCAAAGTCAAAGTGTACCGAATGGTACTCAAAATGCTGTTACCTGAGGGAGATGAATTGATCACAAATTAGGAAAGATTAGGATCAGGATTCCCAGGAGGGTTGTTTGGCAGCTTCTCCACAAAAGTCTTTTGGCCAAAAAAAAAAAAAAAAACCTTGGTGAATTTCTGATGCTTGCAGTTTTAGCAGAATGAAATGATTCCATGTAAACAAGACTCTGCATCTAAGAAGCTCAACAAGATTGTATAGGCCTTATCAGGAAACCATCTTCTTGACCTGCCTTCTGGTATCCCTTCTATCTCCTGAAGGGATGCTGGATCAAATGAAGGGTCCATATCAACATATGGCAGCGGTTTTCAAACTTTTTCATTCACAGAGAAATTTTTCCACATCAGTCTGTCTATGGAGAAACACTGCCAAAGATCCCAGGGCATGTTCGAGCAGAGAGGAATACCCAGAGCTTGGGGGATGCTCTCCATGCCTTTGAGGCTATTCTGCTGCCTCACAGAAAACAAACCCATGTCCAGAATGTGCCCTGTGTGCCCTTCTAGTGTACACTGCTTGGCAAGTAAGCGGCAGTCGACAAACCATCTCGATGGGAACCTGTCCACCATTACAGATCTTCTTCTCCAGAAACTCTGATGAAGGCTTTGAAGGATGCAAGGGAACTCAGGAGCACAGTTTGAAAAGTCATAGAAATATGGTAAGTATGTGTGGCACAAGAGTGGGGTACTTCAGCTTACCTATTTTCATGATGCTTTTGGCAAGCGGTGAGGGCTGCCTTTGGCATCCTGCATGCATCGGCTGGTACCCAACATATTCCCTCCAGCAACTGCAGGCCTACCTGGTGTAAATCGAGGGTCCCACTTAATGCTGAAGCAAACAGTAGCTTTGCTGACTTCCTTGTTCAGTTCATCCTGCTCCTTACACTCAAAGGCAGAGATGGGGATCATAGATGGAATGAAGGTGATCGCATGCAATACTTGGGGAACAGGACGAGACCTATTGCAGACAGAGCAGGGGGCAAATTAGGATGGGTGGGAGGAAACCCTGAGCCATTTTGTAGCCACTGTGAAAGCTTGGGCACATTTAGTTGCGTGAAAAATTCCCTCTGGACCATAGAAGTATAAGCTGTATTTTGCAAGATGCAGAAGGAAGAATCTTTTCAAACAGTTGGAGCATGTGTGCTTTACACATTTCTTGTGTTCACACACACACTTTTCTTTGAATTTAGGTCACAGGGAAAATGCTTTTTCTCCCCTTAGTTGCTGAATGTGACAACATTGTGCAAGTACCTCTAAGAGTCATGCAGTCCATTAAACATGGCACAGCTGACTGAGGAACCATTATGGGAAGAGAGACCTGACCCCTGGGACTCACACCCCTGGGAAGATCCCTCAGGCCAAGCCTCTTGGACATCAATGAGTTTGCACAGAAGAGCTTCACAGTGAATTGCGCTAATTATCGGTCAGGTATGCACAACCATCTCCCTGTGCATGCCAGGCATGTGCAGCACAATTCATTTAATTACCTTTGCAGCATGTGGCTTGCCATGTCATCCAAACTTAGTAAGGTGTGCAGTGGTGCTGGCTATGAAGCCATCTCAGGGTCCATGACTTGCTGAGGGATTTGGGGGTCTGCTGTGCAGCTCACTGGATTTGGACAACATGGTTAGCTGCACACTGCAAAGGTAATTAGGCAAAATGCTTAGTGCACACCAGCATGCATGGGGGCAAGGGAAAAAACCCTCCATGGTTTATTCTCCCAAAGATAATGTGAACCTGGACATTCCTCCCATTTTTATTTTCCACTCAGGCAGCAAAACATTTTAGGTCAGTCCTGAGAATCTTTACCATTCCTGCTTGTGACTGACAACGTGCTTCCCTACCCATGACTTTGTCGTTTTACAGATCTGAAGTGCTATATTACATTATGTATATTTTATACTGCAGTAAAGGCAGGAGACCAGCTGCTGTAGCACTCCAGGGAGGAAGTGTTTGTATAGGCAGCCTTCCATAAAATACAATGGCCGCACCTGACCCTGGGCTCCTCACCTCAGCAGCAGCACATGCTCCTCAGCCCCCACTGAGACATCTGGGAGTCCATCTCCTGAAAGGTCCAACCCAGCAGCAATAGCCTGGCCAAAGTAATGGAGCCCATTGGGAAGCAGAGAGCCTTGGATGCGCTGTGGACAAGAGAAAGGGACACCTCCAAGGAGTACAACGTTGTACTGAAATGGTAGCAGCCCATGGCCCTGGCTCTGGGGTGGGGGAATTGTGGGCTCACCTGGCTATGCACATGGTTGATGGATCTGCTGTTTCCCTGGAATATGTACACAGCTCCTCTATTCTCATCCTCCATTGGAGCCCCAATGGCCACATCCATCCACTGGTCCCCAGTTATTTCACCTGTTTCCGCTATGCTGGCTCCAAATTGGCCCAAGGGATGCTTGGCCTCTCCTTGCAGCACCTCATCACAGAGAAATGTCTCTCCCTGGCAAGCAAGAGAAGGGAACCAACTGAAAGTGTTGCAGTTAAGAGCAGCTCAGGGGAAAGCACTCCCTCTCAAACCCCCACACTGGAGGTTAAGTGTATTTCTGTACCTACCTGCCCATGGCAGATGTAGACCCTCCCTCCTGCCACACCGTCGTAATATGAGGGAGCACCAATGAGAACCAGGTCCGTGTTGGAGTCTCTGTCCAGGTCCACAGAGCAAAGTGCAGCCCCAAAATATGAGCCGATCTGGGGGGTCTTAAAGTGTTTATTGTTAAAAACGATCCCCTTGCTTGATCTTCCTGTACTTGGCCAGTTCCCCTGCCCCCCTCTTTCTTCCTTCCTTCCACTGGGGTCCCCTAACCATCCATGCTTCAACCAGGACTGGGACAAAAGAAGCTTTATATTCAGTCACAAATCTATCATACAAGGAAAATGTGGCGTAGCTACTGGTCTGTGCTACAGGTAGAACTATCAGGGCTTCCTGTCAGAGTACATTGGGAACTGGAATTTTATGGGCATGTTGGAGGCTCCATTGGACTGTAGTGCCTAGAGGTTCAAATTCTGTTACCAACTCTATAAATAGTTGAAAAGATAATTGTATTGCTTCAGTTAGTTTATTTACTCAACTACAGACTGCTTGGAAATTTAAAATGGTTTGACAGGACTGAAAGGTGTGGTTTCAATGGGAGAAGAAATTCTTTTTGGGTTTGTTGACTACATGGGCATCTCTAAGAAAACCCACCCACATATGAACTAATATAGTCCCGCCCCCACCTTCTTTCTCTGCCAATGGGTACATTTGGAATATTGAAAATCAGTATAGAAATACAAACCAGTAAGGCAAAAAGACAAATTGAACACACACACAAACCAGCCATAGCACAGAGAAAATGCATGTTGATGAAACACACAGACAAAGCACATGCCAACAACTCCCTGATGCTTTCCTATTCCCCTCACTGGTTTCCCTTACACCCTTCCTGGGCATCCCACTGTCCCCCATCCCCCCAGCATCCTCTCTCAGTTTACCCTAAGCAGCAACTGAGGTCCCCTTTTCTTTCTTTTTCAGGCAACCAAGAGTGCTTCAAAGCAAAGCAATGGCTTTCAGCCATCAACTACCTGTACTTCTTAAGAATGGCCTTTGGTCAATGTGTGGCTCTGATGGACTCATGGGAAAGCAAGAGAGGGGTGGCCGGAGGCTCTTACTTCTTTTTGAAGCGATCCCATCCCATTGCAAGAAAACAATTTTTAATGTAAACATGTGGATGGTTCATTCACTATCATGGGTGCCAAATGGAATGGCCACGGGCACAGCACTGTGGGCATCAGCATTAACACAAATTGCCGCTTTTCCTGAAATCTCTTTACCGGTGTTGTAGAGAGCTCTGACTTCTGCTTCCACTTGTCACCTTCTTGGCTGAACAGAATAACCTTGCCAACATGCTGGTAACGAGGGGCCCCCACCACGTAGCTTATCCGGTTGTCCTTTCGAACAGTCTGCACAGAATAACCTGAGAGGTGGGGCGGGGAACACAAAGGCAGCCAGGCAGGTAAGGCGGAAAAGTGTAGTGACTGCTGTTTAAAGCGCTATAAGGGGGATCCTCCACTAGCAGTGACCTGCAGCTGCTTCTGGGATGGGTGTTGCGGCAAGAGGAGCTCCTCCAGCTCAGAGGCAGCCACCTGTGCTATAAGCAAAGGTCCAGGGCAACACACACTGCCTCAAGGAATTTGTCACACACAGCATCATGGCAGGAATGGGATTCATGCTATTCTGCAAAGCGAAGAAATGACTTTGGTATGGATTGCTTATTGATGGGGATAGATGATCCAATCTATCAGTTGATTTTCCAGTGCGCTTCACAAACAACTTGTCATGTTAGGGATTGAAGAGTTTGGTCTGGCATAGCAGTCATAAGAAAACAGCAGTCTGGTGGCTGGAAGAAACTCCAGTGGCAGCCCAAGACATTTTACTGCCTGAAACAGAGCCCGAATGGTCCATCCCCATCCACTGCTGCAGCCAACCCTTTAAAAAGTGTTCTTGCTGTACTGTTCAGGGGTCAGTTGTAGCCTTCCTCTATCGCCTCCTTGTGTTGCCACCAGAAGGAGGTCACTTCATGCTGCTGCTTGGCAGGGCCAGCCCTGCATAAGATTTGTGTTGCTATGAAGACAGTGCAACCTTTGTGCTTGCTTCTTTATTCCATTCAACCTATACATTTATGAATAATCAGACATTCCATGTTGGAAGTCTCTAGTACTCGCTGCTCCAGAGGAGATATATTCTGTTAAAGGCTACTCCAAAATCCCCACAAATTGGAAAAAATGATCCAAAAGTACAAAAATTGCCCCAAAGTACAGTAGGGAATAAGAATTTGAATCTTACCAAGATAAGCATTGTCCATCTCCTTTGTCAAGCTGGATACATTGATGAAATTTGAACCTCCACGTTCTCCATATTGGAAAATCCCTCCAGACCAGTCATAGGCTCCTACTGCCCCCAAAGTGGCATTACCCTAAACCAACACAAGGGGTGGAAGAAGTGATGGCATGAAGCCAGTGGAGCAGAGATTATGTCAACGAAGAAGGAAAATAATCCTAAAATGTAAGGTTGCACCTGCTACACATCTTGTAACACTAGGACATTTTAGAAAATACTTCTCCAAGCAGCCTGCTCTACAATTCTATTTGATACCAAGCAACTTCAATAATTGCCCTGACCTTGGTCTGAACAAATCACACCTTCAGGAGCCATTCCAACACAGAATTGGACTGGCGGAAACTTGTACCATTCTCTCTCCTCTGCAAGGGCAGGCCTCCAGGGGGAATTAACTCTGCAAAGGTCCCTTTTATCCAGCTGGGAAAATACCATCTTCACATCCCCAAACTGCATTAGTAAGAACTCATCCTGATCAACAGCTACATTTGAATCTAGAGTCTTATCCCATCTAAACCTAAACTCTTTCCCCAGAGAGGTCCGCCTGGTGCTGTTGTTATTTGTTTTTCAGCGCCAGGCGAAGACCTTTTTATTTAAATGTCATTTTTAATTGCTAATATTATTTATTTATTTTACATCTTTGGCCAAGACATCTTAAATTATACTGTTTTTATATTGTTATTATTTATTTATTGTTGTGAGCTGCCCTGAGGCTTCGGCGAATGGGGCAGCATAGAAGCTTCCTAAATAAATAAATAAAATAAACCAGCATTCATTGCATCAGACTGTCTACCAACCTTTCCACATCTATCTTGGTTTTTGAGAGTTGAGATAATGATCCACAGAAAAGGTAAGTCTGGGGGCTGAGGAAGCACCTTACCTGCCTCAATAAGGCACTAAATCCTTCCTGAGACATCTCTAACTGGAAGGAGCTGCTGTTTTTGGATTCTGTACCTGCAGGAGAAAGGTGAGCAAAGAAAAAGTCATTAGGCTGGCAGGTTTGGTCTCTGAAGTGCTGAGAGCAGAACCTGAGACATTGATGGGATAGAAGTAGGACCTGGTAGAGCCTGATGGGGCATTGGAAACACCACCTGAATTGCTCAGCAGGGCTCGGTACTTCTAGGTAGAGCCTCATGCCCATGCAAGGTAGAGGTGACAAAGACTACCCCCATGATTTTGCCATTCTGATTTTGCCCTGGATACCCTGAAAGAAAGGCTAAATCCCTGAAACTTCAGGATAAACTCTGAAACCTGACAGATGCAAGAGGTTTTCCTCTGCCAAATTGAACAGCTGGAGCAAGGTGGGTAAAGTCTGGCATAAGGATAAAAGTAGCTGGATTGCTATGTTGTCAGTCTAATACAATGTGGCACTATGATATAGCAGGATTTGTGACTTTTCATTGAGTTTTTGTTCTGGTTTGAAATTCCTAGCATCGGATTTTCCTTGCTCTAAAACAGCTGCAAAAAATGGCTGAAAATACAGGAGAGGCTGTGCGGGGTGGGGTGGCAGCATAATGAAAAGGTCCTGCAGAGTTGCATGAGAGAAGGATCACAAGAATTATGAATACTGCATGTAGAGAAGCTCCCAGGTATACTTAGACTAGACCCACTGAATGGGTATTTTAAGTCCTAATATTTTCAATAGGTTTCCCTTCCAAATATGATTAAATCTAGATGCAACAGAAAGAAATGGTAGGATGTAGATATCAGTAGATAAGTTTGGCCAGATAGATTTATTTCTCCTCTCTCCTTCTCATATACCACCCCCTGTTCACTCCTCATATAGAATAGCTAATAATCCTACATGAAATAACGCTTGTGGGAGCTATACCCTGAGATCCAGAAACTAGAAGTGCCTCCCTTAATATTTTGACTAAATCCATAAAACTGAACTGGATCAGGTCCAGTCTAACAACTGCATATCAGTGCCGCAGATTTTAGCATTAAATCTTGGCCTCCAGGACTACCTGCGGGATTTGGTACCTTCAATAGCAAAAATTTTATCCTGAAGGTGGTTCTGGATGTCCTTGAGAGCATCGAAGTTGTCCACTCGGAAGACATGGTCTGAGGCTGGTGCAGAGGCAATACTGACGAGCTCTTGAAAGGCGCTGCCTTCACTGAATGCCTTCCCTACCTTTATAGTGAGTGAGAAAAGGAGCAAAGCAAAGGTCGAGATGTATTCCAGTAGTGAAGCTGATGACATTCAAAACTATTCTTTTTGCAATGCTGTTGTGTGCTTGGGGTCTGTCTAGATTGCCTTGTAACTCTGCCTCTAATCATAAAGTGATTCAGAATTCCCCCTCTTCCTTCTCCCATAGTCTTTTGTGGCTGCTGTTCAACCTGAATAAGTAGTTTCTGTTCCACTAGGCAAGAAGTCTGAGGAAGAGTTTGAAAAGAAGAGGAACAAGAGGGCTGACAAGTTCTCTGGGGAAATCTTTTTAGGGATCTGAAGGGGAAAGAGTAAGACCCTGCGAAATGCTGTGCTAGGTTAGTCCAATGATCCATCCAGTCCAGCGGCTCATTTGCACAGTAGCAAACCCACTGCTCCTAGGAATCCCTCAGACAGATGGGTACAAGAGTTCCACCTGTCCCAGGTCCTCAGCAATGGCTGTATATGGATGTGCTCCTCTAATAACAGGGGAAGCACATAGCAGACAACACTAACAGCCACTGACAGCCTTCTTCTGCATAAATGTGTCCAAGCTCTTTTAAAGTCGTCCAAATTGGTGGACATCACTACTTCTGGCAGCAGTGAATTCCTTAGTTTAGCTATGCATGATGTAAAGAAGTACTTTCGTTTATTGTCCTGAATCTCCTACCAATGACCTTCAGGGAATGACTCCAGGTTCTAGTATTATAGGAGAGAGAGAAATGTCTCCCTCTCCATTTTTCCACATGTATGCATCATTCTGAACATCTCTGTCATGTTTCCCCTTACTCACCATTTATCTATGCTAAATAGTATTAGCTGTTGTAATAGTCCCTCATAGGAAAGATTGCTGCAACTCCATCATTTTAGTTGCCCTTTTCTGTACTTTTTCCAACTTTGCACCTAAATGGCTATAATAATCAGACATATACATGATACTCCAACTGCAGTGCACCAAAGATTTAAGTGGAGTATGATACTGGCAGTTTTATTTTCAATTACTTTCCTAATTATGCCTCACATGGAGTTTGACTTTTTCACAGCAGCTGTGCACTGAGGAAACATTTTCATGTCCACTTCCCGGCTGTGGAGATCCCTGCCAAGGAAAACTGTGTTTGCTCCCCTTCCATTGTCCTTCCACCAGCAAGCAAAGTGCATTCTATCCAAAGAGGTTTTTGGCATGTAAGCATTTCTGTTGGTTTTGGTGCTGTTTTCATTTTGCCCTTGCTTGCATTTTAATGCTCTCTTTTATTATATTTTAATCAAATTTCATTTATTATTGTAAGCTACCCTGAGTGCCATTGAAGAAAAGAGTTTTGATGGAATGTTTGAGAGGAAGCACAATTCATTCTATTCTTTTCATTCTCTCAACTGTTTTAACCTCAGAGTTGCCATCTGATCAGAAGAAAACAGCTCAGCTTGTTCTGCTTTTACTGCTTGCTTGATCTGCTGAAATGAACATGTGAAGCTTTTCACAGCCTGCAGATAATCATTACCTGTTACTACCTCCAGGTCAAACTGCTGTGAAAAAGCAGGGGAAAAAAAGCTGACTAGCTTATTCCAATCATGTAATAATTTCTTCATGTTTTCAATTCTGCTGTAAGCTCCAGGACAAGGGCAGCAAACAACTGTGATTGGAATGCTGGGACCTGGTCACAGGAGCAGGGCAGAATCCTGCAGCAGGTTCAGAGGGTTAGAAACAAGAGGAACTTTTGTGTAACAGTCCAGGGTCAAAGCCAGAGAGACAACAGATTCAAGCAATACACTCCAAAGGTTTTACAGTCCAACCAGTTCAGGGTTCAGCTGGAGACAAGGACTGGGCAGGCAGAGCAATGAAGGGCCAGAGTACAACAGAGTTGCTTTGGCAAAGAGCAGCTGTGCAGGGAAGCCTTTTATGCTGGTCTCCAGGCCTTCCGGCTGCCTTGCATAATTGCTCCTCAGCTGTTCCCTGCCAGCACCTGTAAAGGTGTTTCTGGTTCTGCAGGCACTTCCATGGTCAGTGAAACTCTCATCCTGACACCTGCTCTGATTTCTGTCTAGTGTTCTGAGGATTTCTTTGCTAGCTTTCTCACCCCAATGGCAAAGCGGATGATGCCAGCTGCCTCAGCTTCTGGAATCACATCGGTGTACTCCAAGGGGTCTCTGTATTTTTCTCCATCTGTTATCACAATGAGAATCTTAGAGGCACTGTGGCGGGCTCCTTTTTCTGGGAGAAAAAGCTCACGTCTAGGAAAATGTGAACAAGAAATGGCAAGCTAAACATTTTCCTTCATTCCAAATTCTAAAAACATGTCACACAAATAAGAATTGAATAAACAGTAAAACAAGTATTAAATGTAAATCAATCACAATGAAAAGATATGAATAAAATGAATACAAATGGCTTATGTACAGTCTGAAGTGCCTGATTCTTCCTATTCTTGGAAACTAAGCAGGATTAGGCCTGGTTGAAAATCTGGATGGGTGACTTAATGTTGTGAACCTCCCAGAAAGTTTTGGCTATGAGTGATAAAGAAATGTAGTTGTGGTGGTGATAGTAATAATAAAATCAATTAACTTCCAGATCTTGGCCAGGTAATAGTAAGCAGGCAAATACCTCATTATAGGATATAGCTTAATTTTTAAGCAACCTCTTAAGTTTCAAGAAAACTCTGGACATTGCTTTAAAATTATTTGTGGTTCTGAACTTCAGATATGCAGACACAGTGGGGTAAGTCATATATTTAAAAAAACATACCAACCAATTTGGTATTATACTGCCTTTACTTTTACTCTGTGACTTTCTCTCCCCATTGTGGAATGCTACGTTTCCTGAGTTTGTATAAGAATCAGCCCTAGATACTGCCAATTTATACTTTCTGGAAATATTCAGGAAGGAATTAGAAAGGAACTACCAGGAGCGAAGCTTCTAAGGAAAGATACAATAACCCAGAAAAGCTTCAATAGTGCTGGACAGGATGGTGCTGCAATTGCATTTGGAAGAATGAGGTGGTGTGGTAGGGGAGCACAGTGGTATGGCAGGTGCCACCACATATCACACTTGAAAAAGGCAGGACAATACAAAGAACTATGGGATACAATGGTACAATGTCATGCTATCTCAATAATCTTTAGAAGGTCTGTGAATGAAAGATGGTTCTTCCAGACTAAAGAGTTAATGTGAAAGCAACCAATATCATATGTTGAACCAGACAAACAAACAGGAAATTACGTACACCACTCTCTGGATATATGTAGCTGTGTGCGTTGTTCCACCCAGCTGCCGCACTTTCCTAATTAGTGCATCAGGATCTTGGTTCTTCTGGAATGTAAGGAAGTCAAAGTGTTCTTGATAGAAGTTTGAGTACTGGCACAAGGCAAACTAAAATGAGAAAGAGAGAGAGAGTTGGTAGACACAGGAAAAGATTTAGATCCATAATCAATGGCAAAATATATGTCAAATGCATCCATTTGTCTCCATTTTAGGAAATGTTTAAACTCTTGGCTGAATAAAAATACCATGAATCAAATTCTAGAACCCAAATGTAGTGGCAGGAAAAGCTGAACTCAGCAGGCAATATAAAATATATTAAACAAAAAAAGCAATGTTGTCTCCATTTACATTAATATATTCCATTTCTGATATTGGGAGGGTCAAAAAAAATCACTCAAGCCACTAAAGAACAGCTCGTTTGGTGACTGGAAATCCTAATGACTGCTCAGTTAGCTTTTCATAATTCAGTAGGTCTTATACATCTGTTGTAAAGCCTAGGGGATAGAAAGTTACTTAAAATGAAATTCTGAAATTTTCAGAGTGTGGATCTTTTCTCCAAGGACTATAAATTTTATACAAATAACATGACTGACAGCTCTGTCCTTTACACAGAGACACAAGCCCTAGGAGATTAGAGGGGACACTATAAAACATTGTGAGGAATTAATAGGAAGAAAATCTAATAATGGGAGCACATAATGGGAGAATCTTGCAGAACCCTAATGTGCACACAAACAGAGGCATTGTTTATTCTGGTAAAATAAGAAAGTACAGAAACAAACTGTCACCCATTATCCCAGCATTACCTGCGTGCTTGTATTTTGGAAGCGCTTTATAACCTCAGAGATAAATGTCTTCATCTGTATAAACTGATTTCTGTCAATGCTCCCTGAACCATCTATCAGGAGAACGATGTCAGTGGGCCGTTTTGGACATTCTAGAGAATGAAACAGCAGTTGAAAAAGCAGATAAAGATTTTTGAAGGAGGACCCCCACCCTCCCTCCTGAACAAGGAGGGCCCCTATGGTTTTGAAAGCTATGAAACAGGCAGGAATTCGATAGGTGAAGCTTCCATCACTGCACTCTCCCCACCCATGACTGGAAAAAGCATCTCCAATGGATTTTCTATCAGTAAAAAAGGGGAACACAGAAAGTAGGCAGTACACATTCACATACTCAAAAGTAACTGATACTTCCCAATCCAAATAAGTTGACCTCATCTCTTGTCTCCTCACCCAGCCTTTAAAACAGGACTGAGGAATCGCCAGGCCTTGGAGCAGATTCAACCTGCAAGACAGACTGGTCCTGCAAGGCCTCCCCGTCCCCGACAGGAGAGGTCCCTCTGGAGTCCTGCCTTCTTTTGGAGGTCCCCTCTTCTTCCCTGTCAGGGTGAGGGGTATGCGGAGCTGGGCTTCCTTGGAGGCTGCTACCCGCTTGGCTGCTGCAGCAGTCAAGACGAGGGGTCTGTTCTGGCTTTGGGCATGTGTCTGCGTATGGACACTTATCTGTAGGAATAATGTGTGGTTGTCCAGGCAAACATGTTGAGGCTGCCTCCCAGCAGTGTTGGTGGCCCTGGCAACTCTATGCTGCAGCCTTGCCCACTGTTGGCATGTGGCCCAGAGCCAATGCAGCCATCAGGAGAATGAGCCTCTGCACCCCTGCTCTAGAAAATTAGGCCAGTGGGTTCCTTGACTCTGGGTCCCTTTTCCTTATACTGTCATCTGACTGGTGGTGTCTGACTTCCTTCCTTGTAGGTCTCACCTGGCAGATGCTCAGGAAAGCGCTTTATCAGCCTCAGATTCTGGTCAAGGAGAAAGCAGTAGCCCTTGAGGTAGATGTTTTCCCCACAGGTTTGATGCACTGTTGGACCACACGCCTGTGGAACCAAGGGGAAATGGCTAGCTGTGGTTGGATTAAGTAGCTATGTTAATAAAATAGGTTGTGGTTCAAACCACACACCCATTTGACTTGAAAGTCTTATACTCTGGTATGATGAGCGGGGAATTAATTATTCAGCTTTGGTTTTCCAAATGTATTCTGCACTTCCTCATATAAACTCTCTTTTAAGCTGACTTACATGTTCCTGCATTGATCAGACAAGGTTCTGGGTGTTGAGCCCTGGTAGAAAGTAAATCCCAGCTTGGTGAGTATGCAGCCTTAGTGAGATGGGAGGCTGATGAAAAATGTTTGTTTGGAGGAGGGAATGGGTCAGTGGGAAGACAGCAGAACCTGCAAGAGGAATTTCCAATTCCAATTGTATTGCTGTAGTGTATGCAGTGTACTGTTTGTATCACAAAAAGAAGTGCCAGGAAAAGTTTTAATAAACCTGATGTGTTATGAAAGATCTTGCTTTCCTCATTGGCTGCAATTAAAATATCACTGTAATGCACTGATATTTTTTAAAAACCTGCTGAAAACTATAAAAATATATTTAAAGTTGCAATAATTAATTTTAACAACTGCATCTCAAATACCTACCAATGACAAACCATAGGTATTAAATTATTACTAATAATAATAATTTCATTTCTATACTGTCCCATAGGCAAACCTCTCTGGGCAGTAAAATAAAAATTAAATATACATTCTTATAGTGGATCTGTTAGTATAAGAAAAGGACTCACCCAAATGTTAATATAAAGATATTATAATTCGAATTAATCCATGGGTGACTTATTTTCATATACTAACAAGTGGATACAAAACTAGGAATTCTAGGAATTTCAGGTGCATTGTTTGAATTTTTAGCATTTAAAATGTTTTAAAATAAATTTATATTTGCAACCCCTGTGAAAGGAAATACCCTTCCAAAATGAGTTGGGTATATTAAAGCTTTTTCTGGCACCTGAATTTTTTTTCTCTTCTGCTTCAGGATTCAATTTGGATACTGTTTTTTGTTTGTTTGTTTGTATTTTGAAAGGGTGCCTTTTCCTTTCAGGAATTTTGTTCATTGTCAAAGCCATTGTGGGTCATTTCAGACATGAGGCATCTAGTGCTAATAATTACTAGTAAGAAAGTACCATAAAGGAATTCCGTCTTTATGTTCCATATCAAATCTTGTGTGGTAAGGAAAAAAAGAAAATGGATGGAAGATGGGTATGAGAAAATAATAATAACTGACCTGACCCTCTGCCCTCTAAATCTGCATCAATGAGGCTGAGAGATTTCCAGAATATAAGCTTTGTCTGGAAACACCCAGTAGTCCAAGTTTTATCACCCTGGAGCTGTTTTGCTTCCCAAATCCATTCGTTTTCTGAGCTACAGAGGGCCTTGCCTGCATTTGTTCTGACAGCTTCTCAAGGAAAAGTTGGATGGTGGGTTGGAATAGTGTTCTTGGCTTTCACTTTATGATTCAGTGATATATTATCTACAAGGAGGGCTGTGCAGAACCATGAAACAGCGCCTTTTATGTTAAACATTTTATTGGTTGTCTTTCTAGACCATCCAATGGCCAAAGCTCCTGAGGCAGTTCATAAATCTGTGAAATGACACAGCATAGTAAAGTGTAACGGAAAACCCTTAAATGTAAAACAGAACAAAACCAGAATAACATTTTTGCCACTATCTTAAGAGAAAAAGAAAAGAAAGACCATTTCCAAGCAGTGCTGCTTACCAACAACTGGGAGTCGCTGGCAGAGAGGGACAAACTGAGGGACATGTTCAGCGCATCAGCAGGCACTAAAAGGAAAAGATACACATTGAAGGTGATTATTGCCACATATAGGGCATTTATACTGTGCAATCCCACACATATTTACTTTTATGATTTCCTGCTGACTTGATTTTAAACATGTTTAACTAACTACATGGGAGGGAGCCCCATTGTACCATAGGGACAAGTAAACACACAAGCACTTGTCTGTGTATTTTCAAAGGGCTTTGTACATACTATTTCAAGAATCCTTATCTCATATCCTGGCAGACTCATGGAAACTTGTTGTCAAAGAACTGGTCAAGATATTTGAAAATGTAAAGTAGCACCAGCAAATGTTATCTTATTAACCAACAGTCTCTGTGAGATATTAATAGCTTGCTAAAAAACATGAGACTATAAATACTTGTGTGTCTCTCTTGACTTTCACTTCTCTTCCTACACAGACTCTTATCTACTGCTGCTAATTGTCCCTCTTTCCCTACCACTTCTAAGGGGGCAATCCTACACCCTAGAGCAGACCTTTCCATGTGGTCCTGAGGGGCAAACGGCCCAGTCAGCCCAGCCAGCAGGAGAGTCCACTGAAGGGAGAAGGCCTGTGGCCTGCACCTGTTGACTGGGAGTGTCTCTAGTTTTACAGGCCAAGCTGCAGCTCCAGCAAGAAGGTCTGAAAGCACCGTGTGGGTTTTCTGAATTCATTTCTCCTGCTGAGACTCTGTTGAACGCATGGTATACCTTGAACAACTGAGAATTGTACTGCTATTATGTACATGTCACAAATTATTTGTTTTATAGATTTTGTTTTTACACACACATATATGAGAACATTTAATTTTTCTTGAAGCAATTTATTTTTTCAGAGCCACACAGGGTAAAGATCTGAATTAACGCGTGACTTGTATTAAGCAGTAGGCAGAGGTTACATTTTGACAGGAAAAAAAAGGCTACAACTCCCAGCATGCCTCAGCTATGCTGGGAATTATAGGCCCTTTTCCTCTCTAAACTTGCATAGAATTGTGGCCCACTTGGCTCCATCAGAAGATAGCTTTGCCTTCTTTGTTCCTGTTGTGCTCCACAGGGTCATCTACCCGATGAGGCATTTTGGGGCACAAAGGGGACTGTCTGATGGCCTCAGCAGGCCACTTGCAGTCACAGTTATCGGAAAGAGTACGCTTGCTGTTCTGTACAGTGTCTTCGGCAATACCAGTGGGAGGAACGGGAGAAAAACACCCATAGTGAGCCTGGTCATCTGTTGGTCTCATCATGGGTGCTTGGTGCTTAACGATAACCCATCATGGTGATTTGCCATGGGTTGTCATTAGGTATGAACCACCCACTTTATGTCAAGGATCTGTGGTTGTTCCACATATTTATAAATCTGAGCCAGTAAAATGAGGACAAGTAGTTTTGAGAGCTCCCCATCCCTCTTTCACAGGTTCCTTTCTCTGGAAGTGGAGAGCAGTAGGAAGAGAAATACGCTTCACTGGGTATCATGAGCAGAAACCCCACATGTCTTGCTTTGGGCACTCCATAAGCATCTGGTTGCCCACTGAGAACTGAATGCTGACCTAGTGATACTTTGGGTTCAGCATCATTCTCCTTATTTTTTGCACTCAGTTCTGCTCTTGCACAACACATGGGGGGAATGTAGACCAAAGGGAAAGCTTCAGCCCTGTGTGTGTGCTCCAGAGGTAAAGCCATGAGTCCTATTTCCAAAGGTTTCCTCCATTGCAACTCCACCCTGTCAAGCACTTACTTTGCAAAGGGACCTCCTGGCATCTGCCCGATTTGCTTTGCATGTAATGGCATTTGTAGAGTTTTCCCTGTTCATTCCCATTCCCCTTCTGGAGTGGGGCACCAACAAACAGCCTGGAGGAGTGAGATAACACATGCAGAGAAGTCAGGAGTCACACAGTGTCTCTCCTGGTAGGGGCAGGAAGACAAGAGATACATGGCTCTCCATGGATCTGGAGCGACAGTGGTTGCTTACGCTGCGTTTGGTCCACTTCCAAATTGCACAATGCTCTTTCCAAAGCCTTTTGCTCTTTCTTGGAAAGCGATTGGATGCTCTGTATCCAGACTGAATCCATGGCATTGTGCCAGCACTGTAAGGAATAAATAAACAGATTGTTCTTAGGGCAAGAGGGTAGCAACCCCAAAGAGCTCTGGTGGGTATGGCACCTACTGGTCCACATGTAGCTGGCAGGGAAGAGGGGCTGGAAGGAGGAGAGGGAGATGACAGGTGTTAAGGCAGAAGAGAGAAGAGTATCCAACTTCATCCATTCACTTGGGCTTCCTTTGGTGGGGAATCTGGAACTTCCCTGCAGGAAGTGACAGGAGGACCTGAACTTAATATTTTTCATGGAAGTGCATGATAAGCTTCAGGTGCATCTAGACCTGGGAGACATGTGGGTAGAAGCAGATAATCCTTGCTTCAGGGAGTTGGTGAAGGAGCATCAAGGTACATGCAGGTACTTGAAAGAATTCATGCAGAAATGGGGCAGAACAGATTCATGAATAGGCACAACTGAAAGCAACAGGGACCGGAAATAGGCTGATCCTATCTTTCAGCCTGTTTACCAGAAGTTCATGGAGGTGGCATTTTAATAGTGGACAAGACATTTCAATTGCATTAAGGTGCAATTTACCACTAAGTCCGTGCACGTGCTAAACTAGAAGCAATAAAAAGCACTAACATCTAAAAAGAAAGCTTTGCATTGAATGTACAAGTAGCCTTAAAAGCAATAATGGCATTTTGCCTGTCCATGCTAGACATGTTGGTGCTGCCATTGCATTTTTCTGCAAATAATATCAAACATTTAATAAACTATAAAAATATTGGAGGGCAATAAGGAAAACTGGGATGATATGGAAGGGTTATAACTGAGATTTTCCATATATGTGAACAACAGTTACAAGAAAGGAGTTAGTATGGAAGCAACCAGGAGATGTGTAGTCTCTTATGCCTTTTAACAGTTGCAAGAAAATAAGGAAGGTGAATAATGATAATAATGTTGTTTCCAACCTGCAATTCTACAATCTAAAGGACATGAGAAAAGAATAAGCAGAAGGGGAGACAGTGGATTCTATACATTAAAACTTTAGGAAAAGAAGCATGCTTTCAGCTGCTGTCTTCAGTTAAACAGAGAAAGCAAATTCTAAAGAAAAAGTGCTGAAAGAGAGGAAGGTATGCGAAATAGAGGGAGTAACTAGAGGCTAAGCCAAGAGGAAAGGCGGGGATGGAGGAATTAAATAAAAACAAAAACAGAGGATCTATAGATCCAAATGAAAGAGATTTAAAACAACCCCCCCCCAAAAAAAACAAGGAGTTTCTTAAACTGGATCCAATCAGGAGACAGAAACCAATGAATGGGGTGCAACAATGGAGGCAAAATGAGCAGCTCCAGGAACCTCGACTGTTACCCATTAGAACTGAGGCAATCGACTAGTGCTGTGCCATTGCGATCCAAGATGGGTTGTTGTTTTGCAAACCCAAACCAGTCCCCCATGGGTTGGCTTGTCTGGGGGCAACAGATGGGTTGATCTAGGGGTTGCATGCACAATGGGGCTCATATCATCCAAACCCAGGAGACTGACCCCATTGTGGGAACCAGAATTTAGCTACTTGGTCAGAGTGGCAACTTCCCCATGTCACTCCTAAGCAACTGGCTCCTAAGCAACTGCCCTTGCATGTTGTCCCAAACATATGTGAAATACTTGGGAGCAGCTGTCACTGGCTCCCCACCCATTTCCACCACAATCTTGAGTCACTGAGGCTTGCTGCAACTTTTTTTCCTCTTTAAACTTTTTTCCTTGAGATTGCAGAAGTTGTCTGTGAAGCTAACTTTTGCAAGCCCTGTTTCGACAGTGACTGACAGTCCCTCCGATGTGTTCTAGCCACACATTGAAGAACTGCTTGTGATTACAAAGCATTAAAAAGTTCCTTCTAATTTTTGCAAATCTTTGTGAAAAAATATTTTTATTTCACACTTATGGATTATTTGCACTTACATGGGTGTGGGACTGGGGAGCCTGAGACAGGCAATGTGCAGGGGGTGCCTGCTGCAAAGTCCAGCAAGTACCCACTATAGGCATTGTCCCACAAAGGCTGCAGGTGAGCTTATTTTTCCATGAGGTGCATCAGACAGCTGTCCAAAGGTGAGCCATCAAAGGCATGAGTGAACTGAGCTCATAAAAAGGAGGTGGGACTTGTGTGTCCTCTCAGTGCCCTCATTTTTGCACTTGTTCCTGAGATTCTACCATCTCATAAACTTACAGAAGTGTGAACTACTTCATACCTTGCATAATTGTTAACGGTAACACTCCACTTTTCAAGGGGGATTTAGAAAGAGTTTTGGAGGGGAAAAATGGCAGGAAGGTGCATAGGTATATGGAGTGCTTGGGGTTGTGAGAGGGAGGAACTAAGCAACTCAGTCTTCCTGCCATGTCTGCTGAGATACCTGAACAAGAACTGGGCGGAAGGGGGGGGGGGACAGGAATTCATGATGAGCCTAGTTGTTGGTTTTACTGCCAGAATGAGTTGGCATGCCATGATGCACTGAGTATCTTTGCCATAGAAGGAGAAGAAAATGAATGAAAAGAATGGTAGTTTCACTTGCAAAGTGGGGTATTCAGAAAACACCAGAACTAAGGGAAATCTTTCCTAGGAGTATCTTCAGTAGTACACCCAAACTTTCCACTCAGGATCTTTCAGTATTAGCATTATTCAGCAATTAGAACAGCCAGAACAGTGCAACACGTCTACTTTTTCCTCGGTCAGTTATAAGAACAAAGATGGTCACACTTTTTCTGAAGTCGAGGAAGTTACTGAGACTTTAACACTGCATGTCATAAATTCAACAAAAGTTACTTTCTGAGCACAAGCAGGATGCAATGGAGATGAAAATTTGACCTGCTGAAATTCTGCTGTCATGGCTTGTTAAAAGTACAGAGGCACTGAAAGTACAGACAAAAAGGCATTATTCTGTAAAATCTGGAGTGAGTGAATGGAAAAGAAGGCATGCGACAGTAAGGTGACACTGTTGCAAAAAAGTGGGGAGATTAGGATGTCAAAATGTAATTTCCACTTTACACAGATTGACTAGGTCATGACAGGGCAACACAACTGCTGGGAAAAATATGTCGTTGCGTGGAAGTTGAAATATTTCCTGTCAATAGTAGAAGGGGAAGAGAATTTGTGTCTAGAAAGAGAATGAAATGAAAGCTGATGCATTTCCTCTCTGAGGCAGTGGTCTAGTGGCACTGTTCCATGGTCAGAGGCAGTCGGTTGCTAATACGAGTTCTTGGGAGCAACCGCTGCCTTCATACCCTTCTTGCAAGCTTCCCAGAGGCACCTGACTGGTCTCTCTAGGCTGCAGATTGGAGGCCTCATGTGGCAGGGCTCTTCTTCTTTTTTACCAGGATAGTTGTGGACTCTTAGATGGATATGAGTGTGAATTTGAACAAGCAAAGTGGGCCATTCTTAAAGGGAGATGGGAGAGGAGCATTGCTGGAATTTGCCATTTAGGGTAGATAACCATTCCTGAATTATGGTAAGAAACCTGAGCTAAATAATATTAATACTGCCAGAAAGATTTTTTTAAAATCTATAGTCTCCTAATTTCTTTTTCAAATGTTTGTTAGGCTGTCTTTAAAGTAGAATATGCTGGCTTTAAGAATATGCAAATAGGCAAGAATTTAAAAAACACAATAACATGCTATGCAAAAAACTGATTGTACCAATAAAAACCTGCAGATTTGGGGAAGGGCAGCAAGAACAGTTGGGTCATGACCTTCCTGGTGATATGTAAAGAAAGTGCCTGACAAACCCCTGAGGGAAACTGATAGCAGGGGTGCCGCCCTTCTGACCAACTTTACTGTAAGCTGGAGAGCAGAAGCAAAAGGAAGGAAAGGGATAAGAGTGTACAACATTTCATCTGCAAAATAGATGTAGACAATCCAAACCAGCTAACCAATTCTCTTCCTCTACCATCTGCCCAATTTCCATTCTTAAAAAATAATTGAGATCTCCATGACAAGTTATCTCATACTATGGATTTACAAAGCCCTTCCATGTGGGAAGTGCCCACAATCATTTTTAAACTGGAAGGGGAAAATCTTTGAAAAGGGCACAGTGTGGGATTATAAGCAGAAGTAGGTCCGCCAGTTGTCATCATTCACACAACAGGCCATAAATCTACCAGTGCTTGTGATGTAGGATGCAGCAGTTGCAGTATGTGTGCACCATTTGGGGAAAGGCACTATCTACACAAATCAAGGACAAATGAGATGGTGAGACTACAGGAATGAAATGGGTAACAACTGACCCTCTGGTGCCAGTAGTTAGTAGCTGGACAAGTGCAATGGACAAGTGCTTCAATATAGAGTTCAGTTCCTACTAAATGTTTGTCTAATGATCTTATGGATTATATTACTGCATTGAATTAATATTGAAGAGGCCATGGAACAACCACTAGTAGTTGGTGGGTGTTCAACACTTCATCCCTAAGTCCTCCAGTCTACAAAAGCCCTGTCCAATAGCCAGCTGAAGACAATTTAACGCTCTATCAATGACTCTTTAGCATAATACCCAAATGGAACTTCCATATTCAAGGGAGACAGCACACAACTACATGCATGAATGCAAGTGCATGGAAAGAGAGAGGGACTGTATCTGTGGGTTCCACCCTTTTCTTGTTTTCATTGGAAAGTTGGAACAGGGTCTACACCTGTAGAAGTCTCACTAGATGCTCAGGGCCCCTACATTTTGAAGGGTTCTCTTTCCAGGCACACACATGGAGCCCATGCAGATACACTGATGTGAGCATAAGCTTTGTTTTGACCCTCTGATGTCAGGGCTGGAGGCAGCAAGATGCATTACTGCTTTACTCTCCACACATAGATATACTTGTGCAGAGAGACTACAGCTCTGGGTATCAGAGGTTAAGTACAAGGATGCTGAAAATTGAAGCTTGTCAAGCAAGTTATGAAATGCTTTTTAATTGATTGGCCATTTAGAGTTTAGTTTATTATGCTATGGTATACCAAAGGCAGTAGAAGAAAAGGAAAACTAAATCCAAGATTTGTTTTGTATTTTATCTGTTTTGTATTTTATCTGTACTTTCTTTGTATTGCATTTTAATTGGCATTTTAAATAAACAAATAAATAAGATGGATTGATACTATAAAGGAAGCCACAGCCCTGAATTTACAAAACATGGGAAGGGTTGCCATTGATAACATATTTTGAAGATCTTTTATTCATAGGCTCACCATAAGTCAGGCATGACTTGATACCACATAACAATAATAACAACGAATATTTGCATACTATCAAACCCTCACTAATGGGGCCTTTTCAGATGCTGAGGGAAATACGTAAACAAAGAATAAATAAAATCTTCCAGATTGCTAAAAAGGAAGTCCGCTTTAATAATTTAATTCCATAATACAGTAAAACCACATGGAAAGCAAATAATTGAATAAGGGCCCAATCCTATGCATGTTTGACAGAAATAAATCATACAATTCCCAGCATGCCCCAGCATTTTTGTCTAACCATGCTAAGATTTAACAAACTTCTGATTAAGCAGATTTCTGTTTAAGCATGCATAGTATTGCACCTGAGAGATACTGAATGTACAAACAAAACCTATGAAATAAAATCTACCAGACTGCTAGAAGAGAAACCCCCTTTAACCTTTCATTCCCTACTTTTTCCTGTTTTACCACAGTAACACACTAGAGATATCAAATAAGTAAAACCTCACTTTTTAGATAACTGAAGGAAATGTGCAAAGATAATTTAATCAATAAAATTTAAGGGGTGTCCACTTTACTTTTTTCTTTTCATTCTGTAGCATAGTAACATTCCAGGGAAACCAAATCATCTTTCTTTAAGATGTGTGTCTTTAATGTGCTTGCCCTCTGATAATCAATACACCTAATCAAGCTCACCCTTTGGTTGATTAATCTGCTAATTAAAGTTAACAGACCTAATTCTGCAGTAAAAGCATCCCCATAATCTGTTCTCAGTTATTTTTTATCCCAAGAGCGATAGACTTGCCGTATTTTATCTCCCAACAAATGCTGCTATGCTCCCCCAGGGTTGGCTTTCTCTTAACAAGCAAGCAAGCAAGCAAACCTTCTATTCTAATTTTATTGGAAGGGTGGGGTAAAAATGTTTTACATGAATAAATAACTCCGATTCTCCTTTCCAAATAATAACATGGGAGCACTTACCAATGGCAAAGAAATAGATGAGTAGTGACAGTGATTCCATCTTTGGTGAGATGCTTGAAGTATAGAAGCCTTGAGGAAGTTGGCTTGTGTTTAGATGGATCACACACTGTAGAAGAAGTTGGTGCTTAAAGCTTAACACTGTATGTGTGACAAGTAACCCTCACTGGTCTTTGCAAAATGTGGGTGTGAAACAGGGTAGAAGGGGAAGCTGAGTCAACACATGGTTTATTTTGACCACAGGAGAGGCTGAAATAGATAAATTATTATTCCAAGGATCCAAACTGCTCAAAAATTAGTAATCAACCATTTCTTCTATTATTCTATTGTTACTTTATTCATACAAGGTGTGTTGCAGTACTATTCCATCAATAAGTATAGTGCTTGACAACATATAACTCCCAGCCCCAGAGAGTTTACAGTCCAAAATATGACACAGGGGAGACCATGGGCAGAAGGAATAAACAAGGAAAGATTATGCTTTTAGTTCAGTTATACCAAGCCTTAGTTTCAGCAGAAAGTGATGAGCATGGGAATGGGCGGAAAACCTCATGGAAAAGTTAGGTTTTTCAGACTGTTTTTAATAAATTTGGAAATGTTGTCTTTGAAAAACGCTGTGGATGCTCTTGACCACTGCAAATGCTGGTCTTCCACACATCCGAACCCAGCTTATGAGATCTCACTGGCATCATGTTCAGATGTTAAAGTCTGTCTTTACCACCTTTTTTTTTATTATTATTTTTTATTAAAACATTTTTATGCCGCCCCATTCGCCAAAGCCTCGGGGCGGCTTACAACAATAAGTTAAAAATAAATAACATTAAATTAAAAATATAAACATTAAATTAAAAATACAAAAATAACAATATAAAATAAGCCGCCCTGGCCAGATAAAATCCAATAATATTAACAATTAAAATTCTGCTTAAATAAAAAGGTCTTCGCCTGGCGCCGAAAAACAAATAACGACGGCACCAGGCGGACCTCTCTGGGGAGCGCATTCCATAACTTAGGCGTCACCGCAGAGAAAGCCCTCCTCCGAGTACCCACCCTCCTAATTTCTTTCACGGAGGGTTCCCGGAGAAGGGCCTCTCCCGCAGATCTCAAGGGGCGGCCGGGCACATATGGATGTAAGTGCTCCTTCAGGACTTGGAATCTGCTGCCCAATAAAAGGAAAAGTGAAATGTCTTGAGTGCTGAATTTTCTGTTTGCTACTCATGCAGTGCTCATAGAGCATGATAGTGAAATGCTCACTGCCCAAAATCTATTACTGGACTACAGTGGGTCAAACAATAGGACTATACTTCCCTTCCAACACTTGATTCAAGGTGAAAGATTTGAGACATGCTTTTATCTCTTATGCAGGAACAGGCTCTATGTTTTGTTTCGCAGTGTCTTAGTTTGCGGCAGAAGAGTGTAAGAAATGGTTCAGGTTGGAAAGAGGCAGATCAGAAAGATAAGCTCTTACACCTTGCCCACTTCCTCCCCTTTTCCTGCAGTGAACAAATATGGCATTGCTGACCCCCTTTCTTTCTTTCTTTCTTTCTTTCTTTCTTTCTTTCTTTCTTTCTTTCGTCTGTTTGTATCTTAGCTTTCCTTCTGGCTCTCTGGTGAGTTGCAATGAGTTTTTTCTCTGCAGCTTGACTTGGGCTGGTTTCTGAAACAGAAGGCACCAGTAAACAGAAACAGTTTACGCTGGGTTTATGCAATACTACGCCAAGAGTTATATGCCTTTTTCTAATTTTGCATAGGATTTCAATATTAGTTAAATTAATTTAAACTTTATTAAACACTTAATAACATTTAATAAATGTATTTTGTATTTTATTTGATGTTGTAAGCCGCCCCGAGGCCTCGGCAAGGGGCGGCATAGAAATGTTTTAATAAATAAATAAATAAATAAATATGTTCAACATTGTTTAATCTTGTAGCAGATCTGCTGGATTTACATACGACATACTTGCTGCAATTCAGAGCATGTCGGGCACGGCATGCACAAATTGGATATAAAGCTAGTGGTGGTGGGAGGGTGGTTCAGAAGCAATTCCATAAATTAGGAAGCTCCTATAAATTTCAGAATAAAAGCTGCAATGGATAAAGAGCCCTACTAACATTGGAGTCACCAGCCTCTCCTGGTGGCATGTAGCACCAATTTATAAAGACAAGCACAAAAACACAATTGGAACAAAAGAGGGGCAATGGTTTACCAGGAACCAGAAAATTAGGAAATCCTACTACACAAATAGGCACCCGTATAGTATATTGTACTATTCACCCCATTACTCAAAGCAAGGAGAAATTCCAAGGCTGTGAAGCTTGCCTGAGCTTTCTTTCAGGAGAAGATCATTGGAAGTTAACAGCACCTTTAAACATTTGGATTCATTTGTAAAAATACAGGTAAACCATAGGTTGAGGTACAGCTAGCATAGATGGAGGTATAGCAGGCTGCCAAGTCCACGGTTCCTACATCAGACTGTTTAGGACACAGCCAGCAAGATGCTTTCAGAGCATAAGCTTAGCTTCTACCTCTGCCTTTCATCTCTTGCAGATCCCAGACTGATTCAAAGTAAATTTTTTAAGCTGGTTTCAACGCCATTCCCTCCCTGGCATCAACTGCAATTCAGCAAAGGCTATCTAGTTGAACAGCATATCCATCCATCAGATTTCAATTTCTAGGACTCTTTGTAGGGAGCCATGACAGATAAAGTGGTATCAGACCAATAATTTGCAACTGAGATATGCTCACATAGAAATAAAGTGAAACATAATATACTGTGTGGTTGAGAGAAAACTTCATTCAGAATACAGTTTGGGGCTACTCTGCGGATAGGGGTGAAAAATACAATTATATTGAAACAAAAAGCAGACCATGATCTGCTTGTTCCCTGATAAGTTTCTCTCTTTTATGAAGAAAATGCCATTTTACTTCCTTCTACAAATTGGTAATTTGAGGGTGGGTGAGGTGGTTAAATGAGTTGAAAGCAGTCATTTCCACATCTTGGCCATTTTTTTTCTTGGTGGTTTTTTCAAAACCACTGACATTTCTTTAGTCAGAGGTGTTAATGGAAAAGAAGCAGTGTTTGTGTGTGTGTGAGTGAGTGTGTGCGCACACGCGCTAGCATATGTGTACTAGGAGGACTTCCAGATGAGGCTTTTTATACTCTGCATTGTTCCTGGAGGTGCTTCTGCAGGTGGGCAATGCTGATACTGTCAACCCATAACTCCTGAGTTTTTCCACTGCTTTGCCCATCTTTTCTCTTAATCTGTTCAGAAAAATCTTTTCAGGAAAAAAATGATGGAATGACCACAATACCTTCTGATTTTTAACACCAGGATCTCATCTTGTGTATATACAAATGAGAAACAGTACTTTTTCCAGACCACCTCAGTTTAAACCCTCAGAAAAACTGAGATAAAAACGGGCAGATAAAAAAGGGAGATGCTTTGGCATTTTATTTATGAAGCACCTAGAGCTGCTGCAAAAATTAGAAATAACAACACAGAATTTGCCCCGCGACTTACCACCTAAAACAGAGAAGGGGAACCTTCACCCCACAAGCTTCATTTTGCTTGCCAGTTTGACCCAACTAGCCTGAGGAAATCTCCTTCACTCTTATGTGCCCTGCCCTCCTAGGTTTCATAGTTGGTGGATTGCACTCCACAGCACAAAACACACACTATTTCATAAACAAACCTCCAAGTTATATTTAAACAAAGGTTTCTCTCCTCAGACCAAAAGCAGCAGGTATCATCCTCAGCCACTGCCTGGCTATTCCCTATCCAGACCAAATCCAACAGTGCTTTCATGTTGTTACATCAGTCTTTCCCATGTGCAGGTCTCTTAATAACTTCCCCACTTTGAGCAGGTCTTAATCCAGTGCTTACATCTTCCAAGCTTCCATCCTTTATTCTGCTTCCTTCTAGATTCAGAGTGTGTCCATCTGCACTCTCTTCTGAACCTGTCTCCCCTAGACTATACTCTGGGGTGTCTGTACCCTGATCCACACATGGCAGGATTCCATTTTTGCCCCATCCTGTAGGATACTTTCGTTGGCTACATGCTTCTTCCTCATTTGAATTTATGGTAGCAATAGAAACCATCCATCCATCTGGAAGCATGACTTTGGGGTGGGGTGGGGTATGGTATAAGATCAGTATATACTGGAGCATTTGCATGTATTTGTATACAACTTCCCAAGTGCCCTCACATGAAACCTCTGGGATCCTAATATATTCAGGATTAAATTATGTTCTTTATTGTGGTGTATAGGGCCATAAAGCTGACCTGGCTGTTGGGCATTAACTTTTTCCTTCTGAGGACTTTTTTGTCTCAGAACTTTCCCAACAAAGTGGAAGAACTGTGCTTCCAGGACTGGAAGAAAGGTGAAAACTCAAGGAACTGTGAGAAACAACCTAAGTCTCAGTGCCTGGAGAAAATATATTTTCTCTTATGTAAGAGATAGCTGGTGAAGTGCTGAGGACTCTCAGTGTTTTCTTTCTGGTTGCTACTGAAGCATGATAGGTAAAAGGCTGGTTTGCATATTGCATGGGATATTCAGGCTGGGCTTCCAGGGATAAACCCCTGCAAGATGAGTCCTGAAAAGGAGCCATGGTGGTTCAGCATCATAAGAACCTTAGAAGCTACCTTCATAGAATCATAAAATAGTAGGGTTGGAAGGAGCCAAGGCCACTGAGTTCAACCCTCTGCTGGTGCAGGACACCAATTGCACCATCCCACTCAGATAACTGCCCATCTTCTTCTTCAATGCCTCCAGTGTGGAAGAGCACACAACCTCTCTTGGCAACTGGTTCCACTGTTGTATTGCTCTAACAGTTAGGAAATTCTTCCTTGTGTCTGATCTGCACCTGCACTGTAGTTTAAATTTATTGTGCTGTGTCCTACAATCTGTAATGAGTGAGAATGAGTCAGACCATTGGACTATCTAACACAGTATTGTCAGTGCTGACTGGCAGCTGTACTCAGGATTCTTTTCTAGTTGTACCTGGAAATGATTGGGATTGAACCTGGAACCTCTTGCATATAAACCATGTACTCTACCACTGACCATCTTATTTGTCTCTTGAGAAACCTATATGCAGGTCAAGAAGCAACAGTGAGAACTGGGCATGGAACCACTGATTGGTTCAAAATTGAGAAAGGAGTTTGGCAAGGCTGTATACTGTCGCCCTGCCTATTTAACTTATATGCAGAGCACATCATGAGAAAGGTGGGGCTAGATGAATCACCAGTTGGAATTAAGATTGCTGGGAGAAATATCAACAACCTCAGATATGCAGATGATACCACTCTCATGGCAGAAAGTGAAGAGGAACTAAAGAGCCTCTTGATGCGGGTGAAGGAGGAGAGTGCAAAAGTTGGCTTGAAACTCAACATTAAGAAAACTAAGATCATAGCATCTGGTCCTCTCACTTCCTGGCAAATAGATGGGGAAGAAATGGAGGTAGGTTGTTTTAGGGGCTGGAAGTGGGCACCACAAAGGCCTTGCTGTACCCAGTGAGACTCTAATGGAGGCAGTGCTGAGAAAAGCACCTTCCTTGAAGAAAGTAAATTTTGGACAGGCTTCTTGAAGGTGGGGATAAAGAACCGAAGGCCATAACCCTTCCATAAACCACTTCACCTTTTCTCCAACCACCCACATTTTGTGGTTTCCCAGTCTTTGTGCAGTTTCTTCCCTATTCTAAAAAGATGAAATGCTCTTCTAAAGCTTAATTCCTAGTAGTAAGAACTTTAAAGTATGAGGGTATTTTTAGTATAATGGTATAATACCCTTTGAATATTCCACATGGTGCTAAGGCCTGTAGGACAAAAACTTGGCATGCTTTTCTTGCTTTTACAATAGCAGGCTACGTCCCTGTTTTCATACGTGACATGCTAGAAGGCAAGGTATGGCAGTCATGGTTAAGATAAGGGACTATCCATAAAACATGGCACATGCATATGGGAAAGGCAGTAGACAGGTTGAGACAAAAAAGGATTAAGAAGATGCTGACACAGTACAGATTCTACAGAGAGTCCCTAGGAAGTGAGCATGATGTTAACTCATGAAACAAACAAGTGATTCTTTAAGGAGTCAGAACTGACCATTCTAGTTTTTAACCACTGACATCAGGATCAGCAAATCCACCGTTGTAGGTTGTACAGAAGAGAAGCAAAAGAAGACCGGATTTATGGGTGGTTAAGTATTAGTGCAAAAATAACATTCTGTAACAGGATCTTTTTAGAGATTAATATTTTATCATATAAGGAATGCTCATTCCATACCCTGCTGTTTCAAAGAAACCCAAACACCTTTCCCATGTTCAGCTGCATGTATCATAAAGAGCCTCTTGATGCGGGTGAAGGAGGAGAGTGCAAAAGTTGGCATGAAACTCAACATTAAGAAAACTAAGATCATGGCATCTGGTCCTCTCACTTTCTGGCAAATAGATGGGGAAGAAATGGAGGTAGTGACAGATTTTATTTTCCTGGGCTCCAAGATCACCGCAGATGGGGACTGCAGCCAAGAAATTAAAATACGCTTGCTCCTTGGAGGAAAGCTATGGCAAATCTAGACAGCATACTAAAAAGCAGAGACATCACCCTGCCAACAAAAGTGTGTATAGTCAAGGCTATGGTTTTCCCAGTTGCGATGTATGGCTGTGAAAGCTGGACCATAAGGAAGGCTGAGTGCAAAAGGATTGAGGCCTTTGTATTGTGGTGCTGGAGGAGACTCCTGCGAGTCCCTTGGACTGCAAGGCAATCAAACCGGTCAGTCCTAGAGGAGATCAACCCTGACTGCTCTTTAGAAGGCCAGATACTGAAGATGAAACTCAAATACTTTGGCCACCTAATGAGAAGGAAGGACTCCCTGGAGAAGAGCCTAATGCTGGGAACAATAGATGGCAAAAGAAGAAGAGGACAGCAGAGGATGAGGTGGCTGGATGGAGTCACTGAAGCAGTTGGTGTGAGCTTAGGTGGACTCTGGGGGATGGTGGTGGACAGGAAGGCCTGGAGGAGTGCTGTCCATGGGGCTGCAATGGGTCGGACACGACTTTGCGACTAACAACAACAACTACCACTGAGCTGTATGGTTTTCACAGCAGCCAGGCAGATGCTGCTGAAAAGCCTGAAAGCAGAGTGTGAAAGCAACAGCATCCCTACTGATGTCTGATAAAACTGATAAGAGGTCATCAGAAGTGTACTGTTCCTGAACACAGAGATGCTATTCAGCTATCATGGCTCATAGCCAACTGCTACACCTATTCTCAAAAGGGCAGGCCAAGCTATACCTCTAAATCAGTCTGCTAGCCAGTAGCATGGTGACTGCTTTGTGCATTCTTTTGCTTAAAGGTTAACAACTGGGGGGCAGCACGCATGGGCCAAATGGTCACTGCAAGAGGGCCAGATTTTGGCTTTGGAGATGCCAGTTGCTGGCTGATGCAGTACATAGAAGTCACCCTTGCCCAGCTTGGGTTCCTGTGTTACAGAAAGGAGGGTAAGAATGTGATTGTGGTAATTTATGGTCATATTTGACCAGCAGTAAAAGGTTGCTCTTGCAAATTCCCTGGCAAGAATATACTCCCTGTTTATGAGAAGCAGATTGTATCATGTTTTGTGAATAGTTATGGTGACTTATGGAAAGTTCTTGGGATTGGGCTGTCTCTGAAGCAAAGTAGCTAAATAATTCATTTTTCTTTTGTCTCAGAGGCTGCTGTGACAAGGAGAAAGGAAGAAAAACAGGTCCTCAACAGGTAATGGTGCACAAGGAGAACAGGGCTAGGTGCCCTCAGGAAGATGCCAAAACTGCAGCCAACTGAGGAAATATGGGAGTGGGGGACAAAGTAAAGAGCAGAGAGAATTTGCAAGCAAACACACTTTACAGGATGGAAAAGGCAACTGTCATATCTGATTTAAATATGGGAAAGTTGGAAACCCCATCTCATTGAGCATCAGAAAATCCACATAAAAATGTAACTCTTTCCCTTGGGATATTAACTCCCCTGGGAAGCTTAACTCCCTTGGGAAGTTGGATATTACACAAATCCTCCAGAGACGAGTGCTGTCCTTCCTAAACATCAGAGACTCAAGAAAGAGAAGATGTGCTCCGAATATCAGAGAACCCACAGAGGAGACAGCACAGTCAAACCTCAGAGAATCCATCCTATAGAGAAGAGCTGGGGTCTCTAGAATGCAGCAAAGCCTTCAAAGAGGGGGTAGCTTTTCATTGGCACTAAAGGCTTCATGCTATACAGCTTTGTGGACTGTGGAGCGATGTTCTGCTGGTGCTCACACCTCAGCCTTCATCATCAAAAGCATGGAGAAAAGTAGGCTTGCAAATGCACCAACTGCAAGAAAAGCTTTCAGCAGAACTCAAAGCTTTTACAACACCTGATAAGCCACATGGGCAAATGCCATGCTGATGTGCTGACTGAAGGAAAAGCTTATTTCAGCCACTACACTGGAAAGTGCTCATACCAGTATGCTGGGGTGCAGCAGTTGTTTTCATCAGCAGGTCCATCTGGTGCAAAACCAGAACACCCATGTCAGGAAAGGTAACAGTGTACCAGACTGCCCGCTTCACTGGTGGTAAAGACTGCACCACTTCAAACTGCTGGCAAAGGTAGGCATAATGAATGTTTGAATGTCTTCCTTGGCCCAAAAACATACTATGCATGGACAGAAAAGTGTGCCAGAGAGCAGTTCAACCTTGCCTATTTCCTGACATGCTGGTTAGTTTTTGTCTTTTGTTTTCATGTGCAAGACATTTTCTCCCCATGAGCAAACATTTAAAGTGGATTCTTTTTTCCTCTTCATATTTTTTCCCTTTTGCATCAAGTCTTTTAGACTGTGAGCCTGTGGGCAGGGACGGTCTAGTTTTTGATAACGTTGTGTGAGCTGCTGTAGGAGCGTTTTTGTCCAAAGAACAAGGTACCCTGATTGGGGCTGAATGGAGTTTGCTGCCTTAACATAGAGCAGTGGTGGTGAACCTATGGCATGCATGCCACAGAGGGCACGCAGAGCCCTCTCTGTTGGCACAGGAGCCAAGTCGCCCAGCATCGCACCAGCAGCTGAGCATCAGATAACAGCGCACATAGGGGCCATGCGCATGCTTGGAAAGGAGTAGCGGCGCCAGGCAATGACAACACAAGCTGCGACTCATTAACTGCGACTCATCTGAACTTTCACATGGCCGGTCAGTGCACTGCCAAGGATATATATATATATTTGCTTGAACTAGCTGTGAGTTGTTTTTTCTAAACTAAAACCTCAGTTTTCAGGTTTTCTTGCGGTGTTGGCATTTGTGATAAATAAGTGGGTTTTGGGTTGCAGTTTGGGCACTTGGTCTCTAAAAGGTACAACCATCACTGGGTTAAGGTTAGGAAAATGAGGTGTCCTGCTAAGATTTTGATAGTTGGAATTTGTTTAGAATCAGCAGAAATGATGAGCTGTGCAGAAAAAGCTGCTGATGAAGACTTTTTCAAAATCACCCTATTTCACTGGAAGTTCAGCCTCATATTGGGGTTAGGGGTATGCATCAGGACAGGGTTAGGGTTAGAAAAATGAGGTGTCCTGGGATGGTTTTGATGGTTGGAATGTGTTTAAAATGGACAGAGTAGCTTTTTTTGTGCAGAAAAAGCTACTCAAGGAGGGCTTTTTCAAAATGCCCTCTTTTCAATGGAACTTTACCCCTATATTAGGGTTAGGGGTGTGCATTAGGGTAGGGTTAGGCCAGTGATGGTGAACCTATGGCACGCGTGCCACAGAGGGCATGAACAGCCCTGTGTTGGCATGTGAGCCCAGTCATCCCAGCAGTGCCCCAGCAGCCAAGTATGGGATACCAGTGCACATAGAGGCCATGCGCATGCTCAGAAAGGAGTGGTGGTGCCAGGCGATGACATTACAAGCTGCAACTCATTAACCATGGCTCATCCAAGCTTTTGCATGGCCAGTCAGTGCACTGTCAAGGACATGTGTGTGTGTGTGTGTGTGTATTTGCTTGGACTGGCTGTTTTTGGGTTTTATTGCAGTGTTGACACTTTGGAATAAATAAGTGGGTTTTGGGTTGCAGTTTGGCCACTCTGTCTCTAAAAGTTTCACCATCGTTGACATAGAGCTAAGTGTATCAAACAAGAACAGAGTGTGATAACATGAAGAACAGAATTTTGTGCTCAGCAAGGAAAAAATGTGTGTAAAAAGAAAGTTTGCACGGACATGCTTATTTTTTATTTTTTGTGCATTCAAATAAAGGACATTTTGGATGAGGATTAGGTTAACAGAAAGAAATGTATAGAAGGAAGGGGATGGAGTTTAGGTTAAAAGGGCCAGTACAGTGGGAGGGATTGAAGAATAGAGGAATGTCCAGGCCACCACTGCCCATCCCCTGACAGACAGTTTGGAAGCATGCTCAGGCATTCCTCTTCTTTCTCATTCTGCAGACACTGCCCATGTTCTTCAGTTTGACTTTGCCAACTACAAGGTCAGAAAAGGTTTACTTTCTAAACCAATAAGATGGGCAGGATTCCAGACCTGATGCTGGATTCTGTGTTTGTCCTATGTTTGAAGCTTCTGTTCCACCAGATTGTACGTGGACACAATTTGGGTATCTTCTAGAATATGGAGTGGAATTAGAATTGAGTATGACTGTGGAGGACATAGACTCTACACACTTTGGGTCTTCTAAAGAGGGGTTGTGACTGAGTGTGCTGATATGCTAAAGTGTGAGTGGGTGCTGTAAAGACCACCCACTATTCCCAGGAAATGGGGTGATTATTGCCCTTCTGGTTCTGGAGTGTAGATAACCAAAGGCTGGCAGTTCTTGCCCTTATCATGCCAGCAGACATCAAAGAAGGGGTAGACAGTGCCTGCGAAACGCTCATGGAAGGCAAAGATCTGCATCAGGTTGTCTTCATCACTGGCATCATAGAAAGCAAGGATGCCATCATCAAAGCTGAGGTAGATGCCAATACGGCTGGGTTTTGACTCCAGCTTCAGTGGCCGCGGCTCTTTATGCTCTATGTAGGCCTCGTAGTTCTTGCCTTCTTTGCACCCCACCAGCCAGAAGCCATTGGACGGGATGGCATGCAAGCGGCCCTTGCGCCCAGCCTCTGCCGAGATGAGGCCGACGGCCCAGCGGAGCTTGTCGTTCACCGTCACCTCCCAGTAATGCTCGCCCTGTGAGAAGCTCTGGTGTGTCACCAGACAGTTGCTCTTGTCAAAACGCTGCGGGTCATCTGTGTTCACAGCTTGTTTGTGATCCACACATTCCACTCGCTTGCCATCCTCTGACACTACAAGATTGGCTTGTGCAGTGTCTGGGTCAAGGGTCAGGTTCTCCAGTCCTGGGGAGGATGAAGGAAAAGATATAAGGGAGGTGTTTCCTCTTAGTTCTTAAGGCACAGATAACATTAATGGATTGACTTTTCTTCTTTGCTTGTTTTAAAACCAAACACTGGGGGTTGATTTAGAATCATCTGTCCATGTTTGATGTCATATCTTAATTATACAGAAATTGCTAGTGATTGTTTTTCTAGTTTTTGGGTGGTGGATTTGAATAATCCCATAGCTAGTGTAAAAGATCTCATTTTCTCTTTATTGTTCTGTTGATCAAAAACATATTGCCTATGGAGATTAGCAGAAACCCCTATATTCTGATATAGCTCAACACTGCCTTCTAGAGCATCTGGTAATGGTTCCTGCCTAAAGAGGTTTGTGTCACCATCTTGTTCTCCAATATGCACCCAAATATATAAAGCTATTTTTTTAGAATAGGCTGGCATTCAAACATCTTTTGAGGTCTGAGTCATTAGGAACCTGATTTAGGAACTCACTTAGGAAGTGAGTCCAACCACAAAATAATATTCAGATGTTCTGCTTAAACTCCTGGCAGTAAAAGTGAAGACTATTGTGTGATTGCACAAAAGCACAATTTTTCTGCTAAGGGGTTGACCTTTACTGAACTCAGATTCCTAGAGAACCTTCCAGGAGGAGGTCAAAATATTTTCTTTTTTGTAATGGACTCTGTATATACTCTGGAACACCAGACTTTATTCAAGTAACATTCAGACTACAGGTAACAAGATAAGTTGACTTAATTTTAATTGGAATTCTGTGTGCGATTGCTGTCTTCTGTTGTTGTTTTACTTCCCACCTTCCCAAATAAACATTTCAAAAACTATTTGAATATTTAGCTGTGCTGTTTTCAAAACAGAATTCTTACTAAACTCTTCCCCATATGAAGGGCTGAACATCTAGAAAACTCCCATTTGTGCTTTCAGGATTTTCATAATGTGGGTTTTTATTTTTATTTTAGTTTTGTGTTTCTAGAAAATCCACATCACCTTTCTTGTTAGATTTTTTTTTGTAGGACTGAGCTGAAGTGAAGGGTCCTTGACAATAGGGCTCAGAAACTCCCTAAGCAACTGGACAAGGTGGAGTGTATTGGGAAGTTCATCTTCATCCTCACTGCTGGCAATTACCTTTCTGTAATTCTGTTTGGGAAGAAGCATTGTAAAGAGGGGGCTCAGCAGTAAAAACACATCCTCCTTTCTTTCCAGTCTGCAACAGATCTTTACCTGGCATCAGTGCACGGAACATCTTCCTCCACACCTGGAACTTGAACTCATCTGAAATGATGGGGAGCTGGATGTCCATGCGAGCCATGGGTGGGGACTCCCCTAGAATCTTTTGCAATCTACAGCAAGAAGAGACAGTTGGCATTGTGGGAGGGAAAAAATGAATAGTATACTTTGCAATTTGTGGGCATTCGTTTTCCATTTAATCTTTTAAATGTCTGTTTTAAGAACCATTCACATTTTGAAGGTGTTAAAGAGAAGCAATGCTGGCTATGAGTTTATAAAGGGACAATGGCTCACCTGCTAGCCACTAGACAGTATTTCTGTGGAGAAAGAAAAAGAATTTAGAGCAGAATACATGGAGATAGTCTCTATATTCTATACTAAGCATGTCAGAACAGGTGCCCCATGAAAAACATTCACCCAGGAATTGTGAGGGATATGCACTGAAAGATGCATATATTTTAGAGAGGCAAAGTGGTGGGATGAGACATTAAAATGGCATTTAGAGGACAGTAGAAAAGGCATGTTTTAGAACAGTATGAATTCTACAGCCCATAAATTGTGTGTGCCCTGATTGCAATACTGCAAGCTTCATGCTCAAAACATGACAGTAATTAGGACAACTAATGAGGATGTTGGGACATGGGGAATGGAAAGCAGAGTGGATCAGTGTTTGGTTGCTGTCAAGCACAGAAGGATTTGTTTGGCAGAGTAGGGATTTTGTTCCTCTGATCTGGAAACAGCATAAAGAGCTGGAAGCATAACAAAGGACAGGATGCAATGTTCAAGAAAAGTTCTGATGCTAGATCAAATGAAAGTGCACTAGAAGAAGAAATGCCAGTTTTTATAAGATATGTGGTCAAAATGAGTTATTCTTAAAGTCCATTGCAAAATGTATGAAATATCATACCTGTTATATATGTAGTGATTCATAAGCATTCTGCAGTGTGATTCATAAATGCTATGAGTGTGCTGGTTCAAAAAAAGGGCACTGTATTGAGTAATAATGGATGCACCAAAAAGCAGCATAAAAGTGCTGCTCTTCTTAAACCTGCGAAAGACTGGAAAGGGTCAGAAAGATGGGGGGAGGAGTGGGGTTGTCTCACCCTGAGAAACTCAGTCTGGGGTTCGTCTTGCACTTCCCCCAGCACAGTCTCCATCTGCTTGAGTTGCTCCAGGTAGCGAGTCATGGTCTTGCGCTCATTTTGCAGAGCGTCTGTGGCCTGGTGCTGCACTCGCTCTGCTTCCCGGCCCAGAGAACCCTCCAGAGCCCCCAGATAGGCACGCATTATACCCAGCTGCTCAGACACCTGACGCTTGAACCGAGACACTGTGTCCTGAGAAAGGAGAAACAGACATTTGGCACCTGTGCTTCTTGCTCCTGGTCTTTAGCATTTCCTTCCTACTGAACAGCTCCCCAACTTTGATTACCTTCTGTCACCCTGAGCTTTCTGTTTGACTTTCCTCGCAGTGCAACCTATGATGTATTAAATGTTGGCTTGCCAGCATTTCCTCCTCTCCTTTTGCTGAAATGTTTAGTCTGAAGTAGTTTCTTCATGAGGAGGGAACTCTGAAAAAGTCTTTCTTCATTAACAGTTGTTTATTTGCAAATTTATAGCTTTGGAATAAATGTTAAATGGCTTGTCAGTCAGGGCTTTTTTTACTTATCAGGTACTCATCATTCCTTACCCCAAGTTGTTTATGAGTTATGTAGATGCTTTTATGACCCTACAGTTTTACCTATGTATTGAAAGAGCACTTTCATTAAGCTTGTTTAGAGCAGGGAAAATGCACTATTTAAGTGTTAATACAAAATGAACTTTTTCTCTCTCTTGTCTGCCACTTATCAGTTGTTTAACAGAAAAGCAGGAAGCTGCTCTTGTAATGTTTGGATCTCAATTCTGTGATGAAACTGAAAATAGATACAGTTGATTAACAACCTTGAGGTGTTCCGCAGGATATTACCAGTAATGCACCTTTGTAGGTTCTTAAAGCATATCTAAATGGCAGACTTAGGCAAGCTTCCTCATCCTGGGGAACCCTGGGAATTGTAGTTCAATGAAGAGGAGTTGAGTAACTCCAGCAGAGTTGTCATCATTTGTTCCATAATACAATTCCCAAGCTTCTTTGGTGGAACTCATAATGGCATCTAAGCTAGGGTAAAATGTATATTTGACTCACCTCCACTTCAGCTATTTGCCGGTTCAACAGGGCAATAGTTTTCTCCTTGCGCACCTGGGCCTCTTGCAGCTGGACTTGCTGCTGTGGAAGCTGCTTCTACAATTGAACCAAGAAGAACACATGGGGGAAATGGTATAGGTCTAATTTAGGATGAGGAAGGAGGGTACTGTAACTACATTTATAGCTTAAAACACCTATTTACCCAGTGAGGGCTCAGAGTAGACTTGGTAAGCAAATGCCACACTAAATATCTGAAATGTAAGCTTCAGCTCAGTGGCAAAGTGCATGCTTCACATGCAAAATATTGCAGGTTCTGATGGGCAGGGAGGGGAAGAGACTGGAGAGGCCAGAACACAAGCTATCCTGAACCTCTTTTAGCTTCTCCTCCTTCCACTTCAAAGTCCCTTTGCGAGATGGGCCAGAAAGATATTGTGATTGTGTCTATGTCGAAAAACACCCATTGCCCTGTCTAAACCCCATTTACAACTCCCAAAGAGGGGTGGGATTCACTCCTGCACTTTCCCAGGCAGCTCAAGTTTCACAGAAAAGTGCAAAAGGGAGAGGACCCAGAAGAAAGTCGGGGCGGGGGGGGGGGGGGAAAGAGAAATGCAGAGCTTTCCACTTATGGGTTTGCTTTCCCTTGTTTGTCTTTTGACAGCTGTCAAGAAATAGAAAAGTTTGAAAACCTCTACTTGGTGCTTCTCCTGGTCAATGTTACAGGTTGCTCCCTGCTGCACTTTGACAGCTCATGCCCCCCAAGACATTGCCCAGCCAAGCCCCCCCCCCGCTTTTAGCAATCATTTTAAAAGCATAAAATATGTGTGCTTAAATTGGATAGTAGTCAGCAGAGGGGCCATAAGGAATCATACGGCACACGGGAGGGAAATGGGGACTGTGATGCCAGGTTGGAAAGGGGGGTTTATCCTGATACCTACTTTCATCCGCTGGTGGGCCTCAGCAGCAGTGATGATGTTATGCCCCTTGTGCTTGCCCAGGGAAGCGCACACCCCACAGATGACCTGCCGGTCCTGCTCACAGTAGACGCTCAGGGGGTCGAGGTGCTCCTCGCAGTGGTCATGGGGGACCTGCCGGATGCTCTCCACCAGGTGCTCCATCTGCTGGTTGATGCGCAGCTGCTCCACCTTGGTAAGGGCCTGGCAGGTGGGGCATGAGGTGGCCTTGCTGTCCTCTTCCTTGGACACCTGGGACAGGCAGTCCTTGCAGAAGGTGTGCCCACATTCTGTGGTCACGGGAGACTGGAAGAGCTTGAGGCAGATGGGGCAGCTGAGGTCTTGATGCATCCCCTGAATGAGGCGCTGCTTGGAGCTCGACATGGCGTCTGAGGGCCAAAAAAGCTGAGAAGACCAGAAATGCAGCTCATGCTCATTGGATCTCATTTCCTACCTTTTCTGCTACACAGACACATTTCAGATTGGGGTGGGGGGGCAGGCAAACATGAAAAAGAGCACACTCCTTGCTAAAAATGAGGGCATGGGATTGCACAAATATATAAATATATGCCAATGTAAATGAAGAGATGCACATTTGGAAATTACCCTATTTTTTATAGAAATACATACATCTCAGCATAGTGGGATGAGCTGACCAGGCAAACAGTGTCACTGCTTTCTCTTGACCAGCACTAACAGCCAAGGGGCGACCTCAGGGGCGACCTCAGGGTCCTCCTCTCCTTTACATCTTCAAACTGGACTTTTACCTGAGAGCCTTTCACTTAGAGCCCCCCTAGACCAACGACCCCCCCATAAGCCAGATTATTTTTATATTATTATTGTTGTCATCATTAACAGCAACAATTCTGTGTGGCTTAGCCCACGGCGGGATGCCCGGAGCACAGCTTGTTTTGACCCTTGGGGGACGGAGGGACTTTGGTGTGAGGAGACGGCAGTGAGCTCTGTCATTGTGATGAGGAGAACAGAAGGCCCCGAGGGAGGGCAGGGAGACTGAGGCTGAGAAGAAGTCAAAATGGAGCCATCCACAGATGGCCATGGAGGAGTGAGCGCAGCTGCTGCCTTCTGTCCTCACACAGGAACATGGATTTGGCAACAGCAACAACAGGGTGTGCAGCAGAGGCAGAGCCGAGGCCTGCAACTTGGGATCACAGTCAGAACAGGTTTGCACTTGCTTTCTTCCCTCTACAACCTGCTGGTTTTGTGTGTGTGTGTGTGTGTGTGTGTGTGTCTAAATATTTCTCTATATATAGCTACAGAAGCCCAGTGGTTGCTCCCCTTTTCCCGTTCAGGAAATATGATGACTGGTGAACTCCAGGCACTACTTGGGGGCCTGACTTTCTTTCCCCTCGTCCTTCCCACAGTTGAACCCAAGTCCCATAATTCCTCCTCAAAAAGGAGTTGCTGGCACAATTAGGGGAGATACAGTAATCATGCTGGTACAGTAGAAGCCTTGTATAAACACTTTCAAGCATTCAAAGTGCTTCACATGCATTATCTAGTGTGCTGAGGCCATGATGTGTGATGGTTGGAGTGTCAGACAAGGAGTCCTGAGATTGGGGTTCTCGGCTTCAGCCATGAAGCTCCCTGGGTGACTTTGGGCCTGTCGCAGATTTTCAGTCTAACCTACCTCAAAGGGTAGCAGTGAGGATAAAAAGGAGGGAAGACTGCCTTGGGTTCTTGCAAGAGGAAAAAAGGCAGGATAAAAAAGTATTCATCATTGCCATCATTATCATCTATTTGTAATCCTTACAACAATCTTGTATGATAAAACTCAGTGTTGTTACTTCTCTTATTGCAGTTGGGGGACCGGAATGGGTTGCAAGTGGTTTGTGTAAGGCCCCCCAGAGAATTTCTGGCCCTGCTGAGATTCAGACTAGATTCCCAGCTCAGTTCCTTATTTGCTGTGCTACACCTTTGTAATGAACTAGAAGCTGTTGCTTTTCCTGAAGGAGGAAAATGGCTGAGATCCAACGGAGTTTTTCCATGCAAGGAAAACGAGGGTTTTGGATATGTTCAAGTTATGGGTGTACACCAGCTCGTGCCTTGCTGGCGTTCTTTGGCAAGCACAATGGACACACCGTGTCTTCTCAAGCTCAGAAAAACTCATTTCAGACATTCCTGTGCCTTCTTAGGGTGGTAATCATTCCGGTTTTAGTGGGTAATATGTGTTAGTCAGAGCTGGGATTGGAAGGGAGGCTGCCTAATTTCATTGCCTGGGTGACAGGTTTTTGCAGCTAGACCTTGCTGCTATCCCATACTGAAAGGACTGACAGGCATATAATGAAGACAGGACTTTTAAAAGTTGGAAACATACTTTATTAACAGTAGTGACAGGGATGAGAGGAGATTTGTGATATGCATTGCAGCACTTCTACTGTCCAATAGGAACTCTCCTTTCCCACAGAAAAAATGAATCACTAATTGCACTTACTGGTACAAGCATTGCTGATTTAAAGAAATGTTTATATTTTGGGAAATGTCCACTTATGCACCATGAAGGACTTACTAGGGTGGTATCAACTGGAGAGGTTAGAACACAGCTGAGTCCTCTTTCAATAACCACAGTGCTTAAATGCCACCCAAAGGATAAAGCTCAGACTTACTTGAGCATAATGCTGAATCTGACTAGTGTGGTTTTTCATTGATGGTTTTAGTTCTGTTCTGTTTTATCTTTCTGCAGTACTTCAGTTTCT
>NW_025336126.1:247141-262268 GCF_004798865.1 Varanus komodoensis | reverse complement strand
GTGGCATAGATGAATTTCAAACAAAATATAAAAAATTGTTTCTGGGAGCTGATAAACATTAGAAATGTAGTATTATGTGTGTAGTTATTGAGAAGATTTCTATCCAGGCTTTGGATCATATGATCCTCAGGTCAATTTACAATGGAATATAACACACACACGGACACACAAAACACACCGAACCCAACAGCCCTTAATCCTCCAGCTAATGGATGAGGCCAGAGTGTGCTTTCGTGTTGCTTCTGCACTCTGAGAGCAAGTGGTACTGGGAACTGTTTGTTTTTTCCTATCAGAGACAGGGAAGCAAGATCCCCGTGGCTGCTGCTTCTTTGGCAGATGGATGGTACCAGCTTGGATTACCCTGCCATGGTAAACCTGCTTCACTTTTGCTTTGCAATCCCAGAGCAACTGCAGATTCGGGAGCAGTCACAATGCCTTTTTCTAGACCCGGGTAATATAGGGACAGGACAACAGATAACTTGGTTTCTGGAGTGGAAATTACACATGGCAGACATTTCCATGCCACTCTAGTTAACATAAAGACACCATTCAACTGTGTACAAGTTCTACACAAAGTCCCACTGAAAATAAATAGAATTACATTTCATAGCAACAGGGATTTGTACTGTGGAAGTTTCTGGTTGGTTGTGACCCCAGGAGCCATATGCTAAATACATAAACTCCCAAACCAATTTTCCTCAACCAGACTTTGCAAGAGGTGAGCTTCTTGCTTTTACCTCCTCCCACTCTGGAATCACACTCAGGGCCAACTCAGTTTGACATATTGCAAGTAGAAAAGGAATGTTAATCCCGCAAAGCAGCTGTTGGGCTCTCTGCTGACAAATGCCCTATAAATAGTTCAGAAGAGAAAACCAGATATATAGCCGGTCGAGTGATGCCTGCCTATTTCTTTCTGTCCCTTCTCTGTATATAGTACATGGCTGTGTTTCACTATAACTTGCCATTATGGAGCTCTGCAGCATTAGCAGTAAAAGTTTAAAAGTACTATATACAGACATCAATAAAACAAAACAGTGCACAGCTGAGGGCACATTAATTTAAAACTATTCATATTAACACAGCTTGCAAAATATCTGAATAAAATCAGTTGTTATAATACCTAGAGAATAAAACTGTTTTTGGCTGGTGCCAAAAGATTGCAGTGAAGGTGCCAGGCTAACATGCTTTTGAGAGGCTGCTCCACAAGTGGGGTGCAACTACTGAGAAGGCCTCTCTTCTACTCACCATCCTCCTTACTTCCTTGGAGGATGGCTCTTTCAGAAGGGCCTGTGAAGCAGATCTTAGGGGCCAGGTAGTACATGCGGGAGGCAGGAGGTTCTCCACACATTGTTTTTCCTGCGATTTTTCTCTTTCTGCCTTTCCACATGTTCCATTACACAGGTACATGGTGACAATGTGATATGGCAATGTGATTGTAGAAATGCATGTTTGAGTACCTTTTGCCATGATAGCCAGATAATAGCTCATTTCCAGGCTTCTCTGCACAAGGCATTTTGGCCCATCATCCCTCACTGAAGGAAATTTACAGGATCTTTTCATAATGTTGTTGTCCTCCAGAGCCTTTCCTGTGTTTCCCAGCCATTTTTAAGGCTTTTTTTAGCAAGAGGAAAATCTGGTTGTTGTTGGGTTTTTTTAGATGGTTCCATTGTTTGCTTCAGAAACCTTGTGTATTTTTATAGCTCCACTCTATATCATCGTTATTTGCTTTTCGGCCCCAGGCCAAGACCTTTTTATTTAAACGTCATTTTAATTGTTGATTTTATTTATTGATTTTAACAACTTTGGCCAGGATGTCTCCAACTGCATTTTATTGTACTGATATTTATTTATGTTGTAAGCCGCCCTGAGGCTTAGGCAAATGGGGCGGCATATAAGTCTGCTAAATAAATAAATAAAATATATCACAGCACCACCCTGTGCTGTGGTGGTGCTTTACTGATGCTTTCACCACCCTGGGAAAGAGAAAGCATCAGTAAAGCACCATGTTATATGCCTCATGTAGCTAAGTCTTTCCCTGCTCTAAATGTGGAAATGTTGTAAAAGCATTGTAGAGACCCTGGACAATTATGAAATTGTATAAACTACTTGAAAACTGCTGTGAATGGAAAGTCAGGAGTGCACAATAAATGTCTCCTGTAGAGAAGTTCTACATCAGCTGTTCAACCTTTTCAGATCTGGGAACTGCCTTTATTTATTCTTATTCTGCCCTTCCTTCACAGAGCTCAAGCATGCCTGATTCTTCATTCCCAACTAGTACATAAGGTAGGCAAGGCTGAGCAGTAAAGAGTGGCCTAAGGTCCCCCAGAGAGTTTCATGGTTAAATGAGGACTTGAACCTGGGTCTTCATGCTTACTTCTGTACCACACTGTTTCTTAATACCAGTCCAATACACGGGCCACACGTCAATGTTGGTTTTGATTTGGTGTTTCTTTGGCAATACGCCTCTTACTTCATATTTCTACAGTAACAATACAAAAAGGAGGATGGAGCTCCAGCACTTTTACCAGTTCTATTGTAATGGAACCCAAGGTGTGATACGAAGGCAGGTTTTATCTTTTGAGTTTTTAAAGTATTGAGATCTTATCAGATTTCTAGCAATCAATGCATCTTAGATTGTATGAGTACCAGATGTCAGCTTTTTCTCTGTTGCTGAAGCTAACCTAACAGTTTTGCATCACTGAGTGCAATTGTCAGGACCTGCAGACTGATGGAGTTCTCCCTCATGGTCTGGTCCAGAAGGTAGCCTGGTCCATCTTGCAATTACTTGCAGCATTGGTACCAGATCTGCCAGTGCTTGCAGGATAAGACCCCACAGTGTGAGCCTGCAGACCAACTGGGAGTCACAGGAAATACAAAGCCACCTTGGTTTGCTGTAACAGCATAAGTCTCTGTGCTTGCTATTGTCAACCCAGGGAGTGTTTTCATTTGTGTTTGGATTCTTGCCTGTCCTTGACTTTGTTTCTGCCTCTATTCCTGGTATGCCAGCTTAGTTTCTGACTCTGGTTTGTTCCTGACTCTAGCTTTTTCTTTGGCCCCATTATGGCTTCCCAGGTTCTTCATCCATCTCCATTTATCCTTGGTCTTGGTGGCCTAGCTGAGGAGTTGTGCTGCTTCTGTCATGGAATGATGGTGCCATGAAATTGACAGTGATGTTATGTAGGTTTACTTGGCAGTTTGGTCCACTGAATTCAGCAGGACTTATTTCTGAATAAGCATGCACAGAAATGTACTATCAGTTGACTTATTAAATAAATTGTTATTGATTAAAATGCTGCAATATTTTCATATTCACATATTACTAAAACTACAGCTTAGAAGAAAAATATATTTTTTAAAAAATAAGGTGCATGCATATGTTGCAGCAGGCACCATTTCAAGAGAGGCATTCTTTCCTCAGCATTAGTAAAAGAGAAATCTATCTTCTAAGATGGTGCTTATAATCTCTGCTTCACCTAGAATAATTGTTTACAGAAAGGGGCAATATAGACATTCTGAAATAAATACTGATGTGTTTGAATGTATCAGCCAATTAATTGGAGATGTGGTTTTAGTATGCTAAAGTGTTTTTAACTTATTAATCTAGCTAAATAACTGCTTAAAGTTGCAGCCCTGATGCACACATAGAAAGAAATATTATATAAATTAAAACTTCCTTTTCAGGGGGAAAAAAAGCTTGATTTATTGTATTGGGTTGACCGTGTCTTAATTTCAAAGATGGGAGCTACTTATTTGGCAGGGCAATAAGTAGCTATTCTGCATGAATTGTTTATCAAACTACAGCAAATTGGACATAGCTAAGAAAAACTAAAGCCAAAGATTTGGAAACTGAATGGGATATTCAAATAGTAACCTTGGTTTCACGCTGCATTATGTCAAGCACTATAATGCCTTTTGCAAAGTGTATCCTATGTTAAAACATAGAGCTCATGGTTTTCATATGAGAGTGTGACCCAAACCTAAACATTTTCACTTTCTGGTGAAGTTGTGTTGAATTATTCTGACAGGAAATTAGCCTGGTGCCCTACAAAGAATATAAGAAATGGCCTTGGTAGATCGGGGCACAGTCTGTCAAGTCCAGTATTATGTTTCCAGCACTAGCCTCTGAAAATTCTCAAATAGCATTGTGAGGTATACTGCCTCTGGACATGGTGGTTGCATTTTAGCTATCATGTCTAATAGCTGTTCTTATTTGTCTAAATCTTTATATAAACATATATCTAAAGAAGTGGTCATCACTGCATTGCATATCATCATCATCATCATCATCATCTCACTTTATTATATAAATTGCAGTGTCAAATAAAGGACACCTTCCGAGTGTGTGTGTGTGTGTGTGTGTGTGTGTGTTGGCATTCTGAGACAAAAAGAAAAAAAGCCTTTGTCTAGATTTCTCAGCAATTTTACCCCAGATTCATAGCTCTTCCAACTCAAAGGAATAAGCATGTGCTACCGCCCAAGTCTTAGGACCTAAGAATACAAGGGCAGATAGGAGAGAAAATCTTACTCTGTACCTCCTGCTTTTTATCCTGGAACTAAGCACTTGTATATTGCATCGCCTGCTGCACTGCAACTTGAAACATGTACCCTCTATTTTATCTACTCTTTGCCCTAACTGAATTGTCCTTACAGAAAGGCACAGCAATTAATACAGAATTGGGGGCTAATGTTTGATCACCTTTGCAAAACACAGTCGTACTGTGCAGGTTAGGCCACTGTCTCATATGCCTAACTGAACTGTTTAGCACTGATCCTTCTCCCTCCCTCATTCTCCCATGCATTTTTTGAAGAAGTTGGAACATCCATCAGGTTGTTTTAAGAAATCTATCTGATGCATCCTTCAGACATCACTATGACTCTCCCACTGTTTGGGTTATTACTGCAAAATAGCTAAAGGCATAAATTGTGAACCTAGAAGCAAAAAGGATTAAAGAACAGCGAAGGAGATGGAAAAAACCTTACTAGATCAGATGACTTTCAAGGGAGGCAGCAATGTTCAGACTGTGAGTAGCCAGAGATCAGAGAGGCACCAACCATCCTAGGGCAGGCGCAGAAATCAAGTGAATGACCCTTGGTTCTGCCTCAGGACTTCCTATATATAGCTCAGTAGTGTGCCTTGATTCTGGGAAAGCTAGGATGTCATCCAGTTTGTGACTGCCTGTGAAGGAGGCGGGTGTGGATTGCAGGGGAGTTCTTAGTTCTTTGATGCAGCTTTCTATCCAGGCCCTAGAGAGTCCACTAGGGAAAATGCTGAGCATTGTTTTGTGAAAGTCTTTTTACCTATTTACATGTGTGGAGTGTTCTTAGTTGAATTTTTGAGTGCTTGGAGCAGCTGCGGATCCAGGGTGGAGAGAAGGAAACTCTCGGGTATCCAGGTTCCCTGCAAAGGATATTTCAAAGTGACAGGCTGCACCTAATTATATCTTGCATTAGTGAGGTTTTGGGAATAGGAAATGGAGTGGGTGGTATAGTACATGGGATGGCAGTTGTTGGATCTTTTGGATGATGAATCAAGTGGGTGGTGCTAGGAATGAACTTAGTTTCCTGGAGAATGTATGCCTGTATCTTACAGTAAGTGCGCTTCTACAGATGAGGCTGACATGACCAAATGCTTATCGGTATAAAAGTAAAATCCCTATGCAGAGAGAATGCATGTCAATGAGAAGGGATATAGCCTAGCCATCTCCCTGACATGTTAGCTTTAAATGTATGAAATACAATTTATTTATTGCACGTCACACTCTGTTCTTCTTGCAAAGAGCTCAGGGTGACATATTCTTACAAAAGCCCAAAGAGGAAAGTTAGATATGAATGAGAGAGGAAGGGAAGGAAAATGACTGGCCAAAGTAATGGCTGAGTGGGGATTTGAACCTGGCTTACTCTTAACCACTACATGCCATCTGCTGTTTGTGCAGACCAGGCCTAAATGTAAACCCCAAGCTGACATTAAATTTGCCACTATTAAACTAAAGGCCCTTATGGTTAGATTTGGGGGTGACTTCAGAGGCCAGGAAACTGCTTTGGCAGGGACAGTGCACTTTGGTAAGCTGAATGAGTAGAATCCTCTTGGCTTCTGCTCTGGGAAGGAAATGGGGAATAAAGTTTGATGAAAATCCCTAGGAAATAGAGTGAGTCCATTCTTGTTATGAGGAATCCAATCTAGTGGATATGGGAATCCTAGCCTGAGTTCCAGGTGGAACTCTGGAGGGAGGATTGTGTGAGAGAGATTTTGAGTCTTAACTTTGAATCTACTTTCTACCTCTGAATATGGGGGCACACCCTTCCCATCCTTTGGTAATTATTTACCAAGAGCCAGTGTGGTGTCGGGTTACAGGATAAGGCTGAGAACAGGAGGAGAATGTTGTAAGCTGCTTTGAATTTATTTTTAAAAAGAAAAGGCAGGATATAAATCTAATAAATAAAAACATATCCATTTGGGTCAAACAAACTGTGTACTTTCCTATATTGCTGCTTATTTGTGCAACTTTGCCCAGCATCAACTATAGCCGTGTAGAGGCACCTAGTGGCTGATGCACTGTGCAAAGTAAGAAAACATGTTTTCTGACTGAGGCAGCATCTCTCTAAGCCCCGTCATCCTGTTAGACATCAGGTTATAAACAAATGTTTGTAAGAGGGTAATTCTAAAGTCCAGTAGAGGAGAAATATTAGGCGCAAGATGGTGGCCACCCCTAAATTAGAGCATTTTACTAAATGAACATAATAGTAGGGGAGCTGCCCAGAAATACACAACATGTGGCAGCTTCTCAAGGAGTAGCCGTGTTAGTCCAATGCAGGAAAAACAGCAGGTTTGTGGCATCTTAAAGACTAATCTATTATGGCATAAGCATTCATGCATCAGATGCATGAAGTGTTGTCCTCAGCTCTGAAGAAGGCAAACGTTCTAGGGAAAGTGAAAGCAGAAGACGAAAATGAGCATGTTATTTCCAAAGGAGCTGATGCTCTAAAGCAGAGATGGGCAATGTGTTCTACCCAGAGGGCTGCATGTGAGGTTGCCTAAAGGGCCAGCAGGCACACACATTTGCATGCACACGCACACACAAGCTGACACACACCCTTGGATCTACACTGATAGGGGAGGGGAGGCTTTAGACTTGAAAGGGTTGCTCCTTGTTGCATGTTTAAAATCTTTCTTATGCCCACTTTAGAGTCTATAAAATATGTTTAGCTCATTTGTATCTTGTCTCACCAAGCAACATTTCTAAAGATACATTGCACTTTCTAAAGCAATTCATGTTTTAAAAACACAATATTTTATCAAAAAATTATTATAAACATATACATATAAAAATTCCAGATGTATTCTAAACATATTTGCAATTCAAGTATTAGTCTTTGACACTGTCCCATCTTACAAGTATGTTTTTACAATCTGAGTTCTTTCATACCTTATCAAATTAAATTCTAGTTTTATGATTCTTTTTAATACTGTGTGGGTATGTTGTTACCATAAAAAGAATATGACCTTGGATCTCTTGATGCCCCAAGTGCAAAATTTAATTTTCCCCAGGGCAGAACTCACCTTTTGCATTCTTATGCTGGGGCAATTCTCCCTGCTCCACCAGAGACCAGGGTGGAGGCATTTAGTCTATGGTTGTTTCTGTGGATGTCTCTGTTGAACAAAGCACAAAGTCCCCATATCAAGTCTTGCATAGCTCAGTAGCTTTCAGAAGTCCTTGCCACATGGGATACTGTGCCAGTCCACATACTGGAAGTATGAGATGTCATGGTGAGATATTGCAAAAGTTTTCAAAAAATGCACTAAGGAATGTGTGCGTTTTTCAATAACAACATGAAAAGCAGATTAGGACCTTGTGGCAGATAAGTCTTTTTACCTGAAGTAATTTAAAGGGGCTGGATAGAAAGACAGTCAGAATTCAGCTTTGAAGAGGTAGGAAGGAGTGTGCGTGGTGGGAGTACAACCAGTGTAGTCCGGAACATCAAAGTCAGCTGAAGATCCCGTGCGCAACATTCCCTTGAGTGAGGGGCAGCATGTCAGGGAGGGGATGGAAGGGTAACCCAAGAAAAGGTTGCCATTGCTATTGAAGGTTATTCCTTTCTTCCCACTTTAGAAATACGCTCAATTCCATGTGTCTGCTAGACTTGGATATTCTTGATACAGCTTCTCAAGCTGACTATTGTTAACACAAGTGCAGTTTTTGGAGTATGTTCTCCCATCCTTATATATACTGAATGGCAATACATGAGAATGAGGAAGGCAAAGTGACGCCAGTGATGCAGCATTTTTGGCTACTGAGCTCTTAGTGTTTGCAATAAAAAAATACACACCTACAATTACTGAGAACGGGGTAAACCCCGCTTCTACCGCAGACTCCCCCTCCCCCTTTCTGGCGCATCCACGAGCACCCCAGGAGATGCTTTTCAGGAGGCCCAGAAAAGTGGCAGGAGAGGGTGGAAAAGCCTCATTGCACCAGCAGCCTCGTACATTCGAGTGAAACCCTGTGAATTAATCTGTGCCTGCCATCCTTCACGCAGGTGCCTGGAACAACGAAGTCCCCTGGGACTTGCCTCTGAGTAAACGTGCATAAAGTTCTGCTGAATGTCAGGACTATGCAATGCCCTCAAGCGGAAAAAAAAATATCCTCATCAGAGGGCTTGTTCGCTTCAGGGAAACATCGTCTTTTCTAAAAAGCGTTTATTTCCTGTATAAATATTCAGTGCATTAAGCTAAACGATACATTCACGAAGAATAATAGCGAAAATAATGGCAAAAGGAGTGAACCAGTGAGCGGGGTCGCCCTCTGCTCTCTACCACCTTCCCGCCCTGTAGGAAAGCGTCAGCGAGCAAAGGGTTTCTGGCAGCGCAAAGCGCGTAGCACTGCCTGGCAGGGAAAGGAGTGGCTTCAACGACCCATACCCAAACGTCACTGAGGCCATGAGCTTCTCCTGGCAGTGCAGCAGGGCATGCTGGGAAACATCCGGCTGTTTTCCTTGGAAAAAGGAAACTAACCCGATAAAAGTTTCATCTTCGCCCCTGAGCATCTTCCTGAGAGGGTGCCCTTCTGTGTAACGCGCTGCAGGGTTTGAGGATGGATCTCTCCAGGAGCATGTTAACTAGTCGCACCGTGATACTTGAGCCGCGTTTGAAACCGGTCTTACGAGAGAGCAGCAAGGATGTTCAGGAATATGTAAAAATGGAAAAGGAGAAACTCGCAGCTGTCTTGGATAAACTGAATAGTAAAGAATTCAGTGAAGTGAAGCTCCGTCTAGACTCTCTTTTCAGGGAGGAGGTGAACATTCTGGGTTTCTCCCGGAAAATGCTGCAAGATGCAAACGCCTCCCCTAAGCTGACTGATCTCCTGTGGCAACATTATGGAAGGCGCACTGAGATGCAGCTTGCGCAGTTGCTCCGCGAAGTGCACCGGGATGACCTGGCTGACGAGTTGGAGGAATCGAAAATAGATGCGGAGCATTCAAGTAAGTGACGTGGATGGGGGAACTGCGCCCGGCGGCGCTATGTGGAGGATGCCCGTGAAGCAAAAGGAAATGGCCCTTTGCTTCTTTAAGCTGGTATCCTGGGGCTGAAGAGAGATTGTGGAGGTGGTCCTAGGAGCCCCGAGCTGCTCACTTTCTATGTTTGGATTTGTCATTTGAAAGGCTTTATTTTCCCTTTCTGAGTGCATGGGAGCAATCCTTGGATTTGTGGGGAGTGTTGTACAAACCTTACTCTGTTTTCCATTGTTCCAGTTTTGTTTGAAAGCAATATCTTGCTTGGGAGTGATTATAACGTGTGCCAAGACCCCAAACCCCGCTTCCCTCGATTTCTTCTCTCCCCTTATTTTCTCTCCTTGTTTACTCTCACACTACATGCTCCCACCCGCAGCATTCAACAGTGCTTGCGAAGCCTGCACAGAATTGCAGCCCTTGAGAGCAATCACCTGCTTGAGGTGGTTATGCCGTGATACTCTCCAAAGGCCAGCCTTTTATTCTGCTTTTCTTGCTGTATAGTTCCTGTGCCCCTACCCCATGCCTAGGATAGCTTTATAGCCAAGCCTGTCATGAAAAAATGCTTATAGGAATGTGAAAGGAATTGGAGGAGGTCGGAAAGCTGCAGATGATAGTGGGAGTGAAGGGTGGAAAGGAAGGCTGTGAAAGGTGCCTTATGGCTGGCAAAGTCAGTTGCATTGCCCTTTTGCAATGCTGAAGAGAAAGCAATAAGACATTTTAAGTCTTTAACACAGAGATACAAACAGCACATTTCCTTCTGTATAGATGAATGCAGTCCTCTGTTGGCTTGTGGCTCATCTTGCTTCAGTCCCAAAAGACATAATTTGGATAAGTTTTTTCTTAAATTGCTGCCTGTTTTAGTAAAACTGGTCAGCCACTGCTCATTCCCTGAGCTTCCTTCCAAGCTGCTTCATTCCCTGCTTAGACACAGCAAGTCAGCCAAAGGCATGTGCAAAATGCACACTCTGAGGTGCTTCAGTTCCTTAGGTCCAGATTGATTGATTGTGGAATCCAGTGAAAGTTCCAGTGAAAGCAGTGTGTCTACTTTAACTCTGTCTAAGGCATGTGTAAAGTTGGATCCAGCCCACAGTAATTCTGTTTTGAGGCTGCATGTAGGGGAACACAAGGAGCACTATACCAAGTCATGTCAATTTTGTGAGCCGCTCCGAGGCTTCGGCGAATGGGGCAGCATAGAAATTTAATAAATAAATAAATATGGTCATCCTGTAGAATTTGGTCTTGGAATGAAATTTCTATTGTTATTCTCTTCTTAAAACAAATTTTAAAATTAGTTATACCATGTAGAATACAACTAAAAAATCTTAGAGCTAAAATAAAAACATGGAACATTACACATAGAATTAAATTAAATCTTAATAATACTCTGCACCCCATCACTGCAACCATAGAATACATGTTACAGGGGAAAAAAGCCTCATTCAAAAATTATTTTAGGACATTTCCCCCTTCCAAAACTGCAATGATTCTTTTGATGGTTGAAATCCTTTCCATTTTTTAAACATGTATTCAATAAATGCATCCCATATTACATTAATTTCAACAGGGTGGAGTAAGTTCATGCTGAGTTGCTATGTTCTCTAGGGTAGGCTGTAGTGATCTTTGCTATGGCAGAATGCTAATAAAGAGTCAGAGCTCATCTGGTCCCTTTGCAGCTGCAGGGCTGTTTGTAGATGGCTGCATTGCTAGAGCTGGATCCAAATGAGTGTGGCTGAGGCTTAGATGAGCCGTATATGCAGAATGTCCCTTGACTGGCATGCTGGCTGTTTGTGTGTAGCTTGATTTTGAGGCACAAGGAATGACAGCATGTGCACCAGCCACCCATGTTTCTCAAGGTACCTCCATGCACATTTTTTCTGGAACCTGATAAAATTGCTATCAAGATGTTATCTCTTGATTTGCATGGGAGGGGTATTCTCAGGATGCCTTGAAGGAAAAGTGGGTGTAAGTAGACCAAGGGTTTCCATTCCAAGCAGTGGATCGGGTTTAGTTCAAGTGCCCATGATTTAAATGGGATGTAGCTTTTGGTGGCCTTCATTCATTCCCATCTCTCAGGGACCAAAGGGACAAACTGGTTTTTTGTTTTTGCTTTTTCAGGGGATTCACAGGATAGTGGCATAGGTTTTCTTAATGATTTTTATTGCTCGTCCTCACCTCAAAAAGTTGTGCTGAAAAAGACAGCGTGACACTTCTGGGTCTGTTGCAGCCTTGGTTTGTTTGTGCAGGATCAGGGAAGTAGCAAACAGACTGCATTCCATGCCATGGCCTCCTGAGGTTAAAGTTGGAAGGGCGTGGAATGCCCAGAATTTTTTCCCATTTAGAAAAGACCCTTGGGGGGTGGTCAGCTGTGTGTCTATGGAAGCAGTATTTCATTTCTGCGTTTGAAGTGTATTATCATTTTTCTGCAACAAAATGTTTCTTTCTAGATGTTCCAAGGTGAGTGTGCTTAGCATCAGGGCATGAGACACAGAGACCATTTTATTCTTGTAGCCATGCTGGTGCCAGGATTTATGTGGTGGACAGCTGGATGAAAATGTCAACCCAATGCATGGGTGCTGCAGAGGGCCAACCCTTGGGCATCACAGCCTCTCTGCAAAGCAGTTTCCAGACTTCCATTATCAGTTTATAGTTGTATGAGACCATTATGATGCAAATCTCCCAAGCTCATATCTGTTAAATTCATAGCTGTGAAGAGCTAGAAAAGGAGATCACAGAGTGGTCATGTATTTTCTGTGCTGATTCATCCATCACAGGAGAGAAACAAAGAAAAACTAATAGGATTTTTCCAGGGTGATTGCGAGCCATGTCTTTTTTTCCTTTCCCAACTTCAGGAAAGATCATCCCAGACTGCCCATCAGGAGACTTAGTTGTTGTTGTTGTTGTTAGTTGCAAAGTCGTGTCCAACCCATCGCGGCCCCATGGACAACATTCCTCCAGGCCTTCCTGTCCACCTCTATCCCCCAGAGTCCACCTAAGCTCACACCAACTGCTTCAGTGACTCCATCTAGCCACCTCATCCTCTGCTGTCCTCTTCTTCTTTTGCCATCTATTGTTCCCAGCATTAGGCTCTTCTCCAGGAAGTCCTTCCTTCTCATAAGGTGGCCAAAGTATTTGAGTTTCATCTTCAGTATTTGAGTTTCATCTTCTAAAGAGCAGTCAGGGTTGATCTCCTCTAAGACTGACCAGTTTGATCGCCTTGCGATCCAGGGGACTCGCAGGAGTCTCCTCCAGCACCACAATACAAAGGCCTCAATCCTTTTGCACTCAGCCTTCCTTATGGTCCAACTTTCACAGCCATACATCGCAACTGGGAAAACCATAGCCTTGACTATATGCACTTTTGTTGGCAGGGTGATGTCTCTGCTTTTTAGTATGCTGTCTAGATTTGCCATAGCTTTCCTCCCCAGGAGCAAGCGTCTTTCAGTTTCTTGGCTGCAGTCCCCATCTGCGGTGATCTTGGAGCCGAGGAAAATAAAATCTGTCACTACCTCCATTTCTTCCCCATCTATTTGCCAGGAAGTGAGAGGACCAGATGCCATGACCTTAGTTTTCTTAATGTTTTGTTTCAAGCCAACTTTTGCACTCTCCTCCTTCACCTGCATCAAGAGGCTCTTTAGTTCCTCTTCACTTTCTGCCATGAGAGTGGTATCATCTGCATATCTGAGGTTGTTATTTCTCCCAGCAATCTTAATTCCAACTGGTGATTCATCTAACTCCGCCTTTCTCATGATGTGCTCTGCATATAAGTTAAATAGACAGGGGGACAGTATACAGCCTTGCCAAACTCCTTTCTCAATTTTGAACCAATCAGTGGTTCCGTGTCCAGTTCTCACTGTTGCTTCTTGACCCACATATAGGTTTCTCAAGAGACAAATAAGATGGTCTGGTACTCCCATCTCTTTAAGAACTTGCCACGATTTGTTGTGATCCACACAGTCAAAGGCTTTAGCATAGTCAATGCAGCAGAAGTAGATGTTTTTCTGGAACTCCCTAGCTTTCTCCGTGATCCAGCGTATATTGGCAATTTGATCTCTAGTTCCTCTCACTCTTCAAAATCCTGCCTGTACTTCTGGTAGTTCTCAGTCCACATACTGCTGGAGCCTAGCTTGTAGGATTTTGAGCATAACTTAGCTAGCATGTGAAATGAGTGCAATGGTGCAGTAGTTTGAACATTCCTTGGCATTGCCCTTCTTTGGGATCGGAATGTGAACTGACCTTTTCCAATCCTGTGGCCACTGCTGAGTTTTCCAAATTTGCTGGCATATTGAGTGTAGTACTATTACTGCATCGTCTTTTAAGATTTTGAATAGCTCAACTGGAATACTGTCACCTCCACTAGCTTTGTTGTTGCTCAGACTTCCTAAAGCCCATTTGACTTCACATTCCAGGATGTCTGGCTCAAGGTCAGTGACCACCCCATCGTGGTTATCAGGGACGTTGAGCTCTTTCTTGTATAGTTCCTCTGTGTAATCTTGCCACCTCTTCTTAATCTCTTCTGCCTCCGTTAGATTCCTGCCATTTTGGTCGTTTATGATGCCCATCTTTGCATGAAATGTTCCCTTCATATCTCCAATTTTCTTGAAAAGATCTCTGGTCCTCCCTATTCTATTGTTTTCTTCTATTTCTTTGCACTGTTCATTTAAGAAGGCCTTCTTATCTCTTCTAGCTATTCTCTGGAATTCTGCATTCAATTGGGTGTATCTTTCTCTTTCTCCCTTGCCTTTCGCTTCCCTTCTTTCCTCAGCTATTTGTAAAGCGTCTTCAGACAGCCATTTTGCTTTCTTGCATTTCTTTTTCTTTGGGATGGTTTTAGTTGCTACCTCGTGTACAATGTTGCGAACCTCTGTCCATAGTTCTTCAGGCACTCTGTCTATCAGATCTAGTTCCTTAAATCTATTTGTCACCCCTACTGTATATTCATCAGGGATATGATTTAGGTCATACCTGAGCGGCCTAGTGCTTTTCCCTACTTTCTTCAATTTAAGCCTAAATTTTGCAACGGGAAGCTCATGATCTGAGCCACAGTCAGCTCCTGGTCTAGTTTTTAGTGACTGTATAGAGCTCCTCCATGTTTGGCTGCAGAGCACATAGTCAATCTGATTTCTGTGTTGACCGTCTGGTGATGTCCATGTGTAGAGTCGTCTCTTGAGTTGTTGGAAAAGAGTGTTTGCTATGACTATCGTATTCGCTTGACAAAATTCTACCAGCCTGTGCCCTACTTCATTTTGTACTCCAAGGCCAAACTTGCCTGTTATTCTGGTTATCTTTTGGCTTCCTACTTTAGCATTCCTATCCCCCATGATGATGAGGACATAATTTTTGGGTGTTAATTCTAGAAGGTGTTATAGGCCTTCATAGAACCGGTCAACTTCAGCCTCTTCAGCACCAGTGGTTGGGGCATAGGCTTGGACTACTGTGATGTTGAATGGTTTGCCTCGGATTCGAACTGAGATCATTCTGTCATTTTGGAGATTGTATCCCAGTACTGCTTTTCCTACTCTTTTATTGACTATGAAGGCTACGGCATTTCTTCTGAGGGATTCTTGCCTGCAATAGTATACCTGATGGTCATCTGAATTAAATTCACCCATTCCTGTCCATTTTA
>NW_025336126.1:238153-247041 GCF_004798865.1 Varanus komodoensis | reverse complement strand
ATTTTGTACTCCAAGACCAAACTTGCCTGTTATTCTGGTTATCTTTTGGCTTCCTACTTTAGCATTCCTATCCCCCATGATGATAAGGACATCATTTTTGGGTGCTAATTCTGGAAGGTGTTGTAGGCCTTCATGGAACCGGTCAACTTCAGCCTCTTCAGCACCAGTGGTTGGGGCATAGACTTGGACTACTGTGATGTTGAATGGTTTGCCTTGGATTCGAACTGAGATTGTTCTGTCATTTTGGAGATTGTATCCCAGTACTGCTTTTCCTACTCTTTTATTGACTATGAAGGCTACTTCATTTCTTTTGAGGGATTCTTGCCGACAGTAGTATATCTGATGGTCATCTGAATTAAATTCACCCATTCCTGTCCATTTTAGTTCACTGATTCCTAAGATGTCGATGTTCAGTCTTAATTATTTAATCCTGATTGCAGGGGGGACATTTCAATTGGAATTGCAGTGCCAAGGAAGAGGAGGGTTAACTCTTCCCTCCCCAGCTGTTATCTGGGGACATTCAGCCTGCATTGCAGTCAGTCTATGCCAGGATGGGTGGGGAGCAAGTTCACTGGGTTGACCGAGTGTGTGTGAGTTGATGTACAGAATGCAGATTTGGCTGGGGTAGGTGACAGAATTGCTCCTGAGCATTTGGCCAGATTAGCAGAGCTTGTACAGTTCCATGGCATACCCTGAAGCTGATAGAAATGAAATTGGCTGTGTCTGTGGCTGGTGGGGGCAGGAATCTCTTGATGGAGAAAAATGCCCAACAGATAGAATAAAAAAGTGATGAATGGCCATGTTTGATCTATAACAGAGAAAGAGAAACTGGCCAAGAACCATTACTTTTCATTCTTCATGGTTCTCTGGTATGTTGCTCAAAGAGGTTGTTGGGGACTTATCATATGCTCATGCTAAGGAGATAATTCAACTACCAGAATTTCTTCCAAAATAAATTATCTTTTATCATCTAGGAATTAAATTAAATGAAATTGTTCTGGCAAGTGAATCAGGGGACTATCCAGAGCACAGCTGAGAACAGTTTTGTTGGATGAGTTTCAGTTGTACAGCTTGTTGAAGCTAAGGAAGTACTGGGGCAGGTTCATGCAACTCCACCTTCCTTGATCCTTGTCCCTTATGGTTTCTTAAAATTGGAATAGATCTAACAGCTGGCTGGGTCAGCTGCCTTTTCATGGCACCCCAAATCAGCCAGCTGAGACAGCTGCCTCAGCTTCTTTTGGGTGCTTGTGTGTGTGTTTGCCTGTACACATGTGAAGGCTTAATTACAAGGCTAAATACAAACTAAATCTCTCAATGAAAAACTCTCTTATTGAACCCAAACTGTTTCTCACCCAAATGCTGGCTTGTTAGTCAATCTGCAGAAAACAATAAGGGTGAGCATAGGAAGTTTGACTATACAAATTGTGAAGCAGAAATAATGGACCAACATTCACATTCTTCTTGAGGCAAGCCTTGTCCTAAGTAGCTTACTGATAAGATTATGATGGAAATCTGAGTTCTAATAGCAAGCCCAGGATTCCAGGATTTTACATGCTTCCAACAATACATACATAAAGAACCAGGTAGTCTTATATTTTAGGAGATAATTTGGTTTTGGAAGCACTTTCCCAAAAAGTGGATGTTTTTCAAAACCTTGCATTCTACATATATAATCATATATTCTTGATTCCACAAACTTCACTTCTAAACCCCTATCTGTCATGGCAAAGAAGGAAGGGCCTTTTCTGTGGTGGTTCCCCAACTGTGGAATGCGCTCCCCAGAGAGGTTCACCTGGCACCAACTTTATATTCTTTTTGGTGCCAGGTAAGAACCTTTTTATTCACCCAACATTTTAAGGTTAAAAAAAAATAACTTGATTTTATCAATATTCTCAGTCACATTTTGTTATTGTATTTCTTGATGTTTACTTATTGTTTATTTATATTGTGAGTCATCCTGAGATGATTGGATTGCATAGGATGGGATAAAAATATTGTAAATAAATATAATAAATAGATAACATGTACTGCTAACTCCAGATGTTAAGTTTGTGTAAATGAAGATTCCATGAGAACAGGGTGTGTCCATGATAGGTAATCATAATGTAAAGATCTAATGATAGGAATCCTCTGGCTAATTGCATTGTGGCCTTGGCCAAAGGATTAGTCTGTAAAAGAAGTTTCTACTAGTTTCAGTAGTAGAAAAGGGAGTTGTGATTTGGCATTCAGTGCCCTCCAGATATAATAGATTTTTTGGCTACATAGGCAGTTAAGACCTCTTCAGGCTGATCTCAAGCCATGCCTTTTTTCTCTTTCCCAGCTTCAGGAAATCCTATCCATCACTGCCTGGTGAAGACCCTACAGCAGTTGGACATGGATGAATTCAGCAGGTTCAAGGACAAACTCAGCAAGTTCCCTGTCAAAGAGGGTTTCAAGAATAGTCCTGAAAAGATACTGCAGACCACAGAAGTCCTGACATTGAGTGATCACCTTTTCTCCAAATACGGAGAGAATTATGCTCTGGAGTTGTCAGATGCAGTGCTGAAAGACATCAAGCTTGAGCACCATGCAGTGAGGCTTCGTACTGTTCCTGGAGTCAGTAAGCAAAGGGGAGAAGCAGCACTGGGGCAGCCATGGGGGATACACTGGTCGATTCAGTTCATCTCCTCTTGAGGAAGGGACTGGGTGGAAGGGAGCTCTGTGCTGGGAATCACACATGCATAGGATTAAGTAATTTCAGAATCCCCTGGCATGGTTGCCAATTGTGGCCTTAACATATAATCCAGACTTCCACTTTTGTCCCATGTCCCACTTGTTTCCCTCTTCTGAGGAATCCAAAGCAGCTTACCTAGCTTCATTTTATCCTGAAAGCAGCAACCCTTTGAGGTAGGTTGGGCTGAGAGTCTGTGACAGGCACAATGTCATCTAGCGAGCTTCATGGTCAAGTGGGGAGCAGAACGTGTTGCTCCGTGATCCCCAGTCCGACACTCTACCCAGCACACTGGCTCTTGAATTCAGTGCTGTAGGATACGTTTGTTGTTCTGGTCTTGGTACAGGCCCAACTGTGTGTTTATCCAGGCAGCTGCACTCCCATCCAACCCACCCTTTCATGTGAATCATTCTTCAACTTGATTGAAAATGCAACTTTAACAAAAAATTACTAATGCGTGTTGAGAAGCAAATTGTTAATTTTTATGAGAGGGAAGAATAGAATAGAAAAAAAAAATACTGTCGTTGACCCATGCATTTTCCCTTTCCTAGATTCAGAAAGGACTGTCCGTGACTGCCTCATATCCATTCTGGTGGGCTTGGATGATCACAATTTCAAGAATTTCAAGTACAGACTCAGGAAGGAATGCCGCATGCATACTTTTGAAGCTATACTGCAGGCTGCCGAAGTCCAGACGCTTGCTGATGACCTTCTGTCCACCTATGAGGAGAATGTTGTTGTGGAGCAGACGGCTGCAGTGCTGGAAGCCATGTACCTTAAGAACCGTGCAGTGACACTTCGTAATGCGGACAGTAAGAAAAGGGGAGAACCAGTACTTGGAGGCGGACATGGGGGGATAAGTGGTCCCACCGCCTGTCTCCCTCTTGCTATTTACGTGTTGGTAGAAACCCTTTTTGTTGCTCCTGATATTTTTTACAAGTCTCAGCTCATAATTAGCCTTAGCCTTGCAAATAATTCTTCTGCAATGAGCTTCCTCCTCCCAGTATATCCTTTTGTCTGCTTGCTCCAGTATCCATTTCATGTGGAGGTTCCTCTTATACCTAATGTCTCTTACCACTTTTCTTCTCATCCATGGGGGCACTCTCCTTTGCCTCCCTGCCTTTTTTTTTAAAGTAAGTTTTATTATTATTTTTCTGCCAACTAACAAAAAGAAACTAAAAACCATCAGTCATCAGAAACATCAAACCTACTGGGTCAGCCCCCCATACTTTTTTTTATAGTAATCCATAAACATATTTAAATCTATGCATAGTCCCATTTCTCTAGCCAATAATAAAAAGAGTTCCAAGTTTTATAGAAGTATTTATCCTCTTTCTCCTTCAGCGACAAAGTCAATCTGTCTATTTCGGCACAGTCCAAGAACTTTTTTAAAATCAGTTCATCGGTAGGCGGTTCTTCACTCCTCCAATGTTGGGCAAATGCAATCCTTGCTGCAGTAATTACATGTAGAATCAAATACATTGCTTGATTATCAACATCATCAGGTACAATACCTAATAAGAATACTTCAGGTTTAAATATTAAAGGTTTTTGTAACATTCCCTCAAGCCATTTTAGCCCAGTATTTTTTTGCCTTATCACAAGTCCACTACATATGATAAAAAGTATCCGGTTTATGTTTGCATTTCCAACATCCATTTGACGTATTTGGAAACATCTATTTCTTGATAGATACCATCTATGAAACATTTTATAAAGATTTTCTTTTTATGAGGTTGCTAATGTTACTTTAATATTTCTTTCCCACAGCTTTTACCATTTCTGTAGCTTAATATTATATCCAAAATTTTGTGCCCAAATTATCATAGTTTCCTTGTTCATTTTCCATTCTCATATCTAAAAGAAAATTATACAGTCTTTTAATCATTTTCTCATCTGATTTTAAGATCACTTGGTCAAATGTTGTTAACTCCTTATAAAAACCCCACATTTTATAATCTTTAACATATCTCGATTGTACTTGAACCTTATGCCACCAAGAAATATTAATTCCCTGATCTTGTAATTCTTGGTTCGGTTTCAATCCTCCATCATTATCCAGAATATCATCATATCTCATAATCATATCAAAATTCAATGCATTTGGATATACAAGAGCTTCCATAGGTGAAAGCCATCTTGGTAATTTAATGTACAGTTTTGTCTTTAATTTTTCCCTCACCAACATTAATGACTTTCTAATATAATGATTTAAAAAACAACCATGTGCCTTACACTTCTCATACCACATATAAGTGTTCCAACCCATTTGCAAATCATGTCCTGCCTCCCTGCCTTGTTAACTAGAGGTATCATCAAAACTTGTGCCTCCAAGATGTCCCTTTTTAGTGCCATCCACCCCTCTTCAACTCCCTTACCTTCCATTACCCTCAACGATGAGACTTTCCCCAGTTTGGTCTTCAATTGACCAAAGTTTGCCCTTGTAAAGTACCAGCTTTTAATACTTGGCCTGCCACTCATCCCCATTCCCTGATCTCAAAGCAAGGGATGGAATGATCACTCCCATCCAGAGCTCCTCTAATCTGCACCCCATCGATCAACTCCTCCTTGTTGGTCAAGACCATTTCCCCCTCTTGTTGCCTCCCAGACCCTCTGCATGAATAGCCCTTCCTCTATACTGCCTAGGATAGTGGTGGCGGACGTATGGCACGCGTGCCGCAGTGGGCATGCAGAGCCCTCTCCGTCGGCATGCGAGCCAAGTCGCCCCAGCATTGCCCCAGCAGCTGAGCATCAGATAAAAGGGCAGATAGCAGCCATGCACATGCTCAGCGCCAGGCAATGATGTCACGAGCCGCAACTTATTAGCCGCAACTCATCCAAGCTTTCACATGGCTGGTCAGTGCACTGCCAAGGATATATATTTTTTGCTTGAACAGGCTGTGAGTTGTTTTTTCTAAACTAAAACTTCAGTTTTCAGGTTTTCTTGCAGTGTTGGCATTTGCAATAAATAAGTGAGTTTTGGGTTGCAGTTTGGGTACTCAGTCTCTAAAAGGTTCACCATCACTGTGTTAGGGATAGAAAAACGAGGTGTTCTGGCCTGATTTTGAGGGTTGAAATGTGTTTAGAATGGGCAGAAATGATGAGCTGTGCAGAAAAAGCAACTTAAGGAGGGCTTTTTCAAATTCACATTATTTTCAATTGAACTTTCACCCTCTATAATGTGGGATTGGGGTTAGAAAAACGTGGTGTCCTGGCCTGATTTTGATGGTTCCAATGTGTTTAGAATGGGCAGATATGATGAGCTGTGCAGAAATAGCTACTCAAGGAAGGCTTTTTCAAAATCCCTCTTTTCAATTGAACTTTCGCCATTTATTTATTTATTTATTTATTTGGAGTTTTTGTATGCCGTCCCATTCGCATGAGCCTTGGGACAGCTTCCAATACAATAAATAAACAAGCATATAAATAATACATATAAAATCCGGATTCACCCTGGCAGTAGACTTAAAACAAATAATGTTAACAGTTATTAAAATATTGTTTAAATAAAAAGGTCTTGACCTGGCGCTGAAAAACAAATAACGAGGCGGCCGAGCGGACCTCTCAGGGGAGCACATTCCATAGGTGGGGCGCCACCACAGAGAAAGCCCTCCTCCGGGTACTCATTCTCCTAACGTCTTTCACAGAGGGTTCCTGGAGGAGGGCCTCTGCCGCCAATCTCAAGGGGCAGGAGGGCAAATATTAGCGTTAGGGGTGTGCACCGGGGCAAGATTAGGGTTACAATGGTTGGAATGTGTTTAGAATGAGAAGAATGATGAGCTGTGTAGAAAAAGCTACTCAAGGAAGGGTATTTCAAAATTGTCCCTTTCAGTGGTATTCCCCCCCACAATATTAAGGTTAGGGGAGTGCACCAGGGTAGGGTTATGGCAGTGGTGGAGAACCTATAGCATGTGTGACACAGCGGGCACGCAGAGCCCTCTCTCTCCGCATGTGAGCCAAGTCACGCCAGTATTGCCGCAGCAACCGAGCATCGGATTACAGCGCGCACATGGGCCATGTGCGTGCTCAGAAATGCAATGATGTCATGAGCCCCGACTCATTAGCTGTGACTCGTCCAAACTTGCATATGGCTGGTCAGTGTGCTGCCAAGGATGACTGTGAGTTGTTTTTTCTAAACTAAAACCTCATTTTTCAGGTTTCATTGTAGTGTTAACACTTTGCAATAAATAATTGGGTTTTGGGTTGCAGTTTGGGTACTCGTTCTCTAAAAGATTTGCCATCACTGGTCTAGGACATGGGTCCTCAAAGTACAGCCCATTGGCATGATACAGCCCACCATGGTCATTTACCCGGCCTGCCTCAGATCTTTTGGATTCGGTCGGAGAAAGTGATCTCTGAACGAGTCCGAAAGCTCTGAGCTGGCACAGGCATCCTCTGAAACTCTTTCAGTTTCAGAGACTAGGAGAGAGCCGGTGCACACGCTAAATTGTAACAACTTCAACTGCACGTGCACTGGCTCTTCTCTGTATTGCATGCATGTGTTGGCTTTGAATACAGAGTGGGAATACAGAGTAGGAATACAGAAGAGAGGAGAGTGGTGGGAAGAGAGAGAGAGCGACGAAGACACTAAAAAAAGATAGAAGGTAAGAAAAATATAACTTTTTAAATCTATTTCTAACTATGTGAGCGACTTCCCTGGGCTATGGGCCAAGCCGTGGGCGCCTCGCTGAGCCTGGGGACAGATGGGCCGAGGCAGAGCAGGAGCGAGGCTGTGGCCTTCTCTGGGCAAGCTGCCACCACTGTCAAGTGGCTGTCATGCTTCTTCCTCCTGCCGTGGGAAGAGGTGGGAGGTGCCCCACTCACCTCCTCTCATCTCGGAAAGCAGCCATTACCACCCTCCTCGCGGCCCTCTCCCAGTCAGGGATGCTGCCCGGCGCTCTACTCTCTGGCCACTCACTCCCGCTCCCCCTCCTGGAGCCAGGCAAGCGCCTCTGAGGGGACCTTCCTCCAGCTCAGAAGCAGGGCACCAGTGAGGGGCCAGGAAGGCCTCGATCAAGACAAGCGCGCTCTCATGGCTCCCCCTCGTGTCGTGCTCTCACTTTCAGCGGGCAGCACAGCGTCATCTTGGCCTTCAGCTGCAGCCCTAGCAAACATTTTTAAATTTTTAATTTTTAAATTTATTTTAGTTTTAATTAATTTTTTAATGTGCAGTGTACATAGAAATTCATTCATATTTTTTCAAACTATAGTCCAGCCCCCCAACAGTCTGAGGGACAGGGAACAGTGAGTGAGACCCAAAGCTAGTATCTGGGAGATTGAAATGTCTCATAATTACTGTGTCCCTCCCTGAGTTATCCTTCGAATCTGGTCTATCAGGGCATCATCCAGGGTCTCAATTTGACTTGGAGGGTGATAACATACCCCACTGTCAGGTTTCTCCCCCTGTTGAAACTCTTTAGTTTCACCCAGACCACCGCTATCAGATCCCCAGCTGCACCACATTGTATCTCATTGCATCCTTTCCATTCCCTGACATATAACACCAAGCCTCCTCCCCTCTTTCCCTTCCTGTCCTTTCTAAACTTGATTGAAAATGCAACTTGAAAAAAAATTACTAATGTGTGTGGAGAAACAAATTGTTAATGTATACCTGGGACAAATGGAATAGACTAAAACATGCTTATTTTGAGCCATACATTTTTTTTCTTTCCTGCATTCAGAAAGGACAGTCCGTGACTGCCTCGTATCAACTCTGGAGACCTTGCCTAGTTATGAATTCAAGAATTTCAAAGACAAGCTCCGCAAGGAAGGCTTCAGTAATACTCCTGGAAGGGTACTGCAGGCCGCAGAAGTTGAGAACCTTACTGATCACCTTCTGTCCAAGTATGGGAAGGATTTTGTTGTGGAGCGGACAGCTGCAGCGTTAGAAGCCATCGACCTCAAGCGCCATGCAGTGGCACTTCGTGCCCACACTACAGACAGTAAGAAAAGGGGAGAACGAGTACTTGGAGGCAGACATGGGGGATACACTGGTTGATTCAGATCATCTCCTCTTCAGGGAGGGACTGGGTGGAGGAGGGCTATTTTGGGGATTCAGGCTCATCAGAAATCTTGGAATGTTGGGGTGCTGTGGCAAAATGGAGGGGGGACCTCTTCCAACAGTAACCTGCATTTTGCACTGTGCTGCTTTCACCATCTCCTATTGGTTCTTTCCCTA
>NW_025336126.1:226387-238053 GCF_004798865.1 Varanus komodoensis | reverse complement strand
ACCAACTGCCCTCTGCAGCCAGCTTTGACAGCTAGCTGAGGGCGATGAAGGGAGGAAAAGTTCACTGGAACCGTGGCTGCAGAGGAAAGGTGTACTTCCTTTGCTGCATGCTGTGTTCCCAGTAAGGAATCTCACACCTGTATTCATATTAATAATAATACATTCATTTCCATACTGTCCCATAACTGAAGTTCTCTGGCTGTTTTCAAACAGTCCACAAAAACAAGGTAATAAAATACAATAAACATCATAAAATTGGAGAAGCAGTAAAAGGATTAGATCAGCTAAAGATGAACAACAAGAATGTCCCTCTTAAAAAGTAGCAGAGATTAGTCTCCCTCTCGAGCTCCTGAGTATCCAAGTGAATCTTTAAATGCCATCTTAAGCAGGCGCCAATAAGGTGGTGCTAGGTGGGCTGCTGTGGGGAGGCTGCTTCATAGAATGGGGAGTCACCAGAGAGAAAGCCCCTCCCCCTCATTGCCCCCCTCCAAGCCAGCTTCATAGAGGAAAACCCTAGAGGTTGAGTGTAGCATCCATGTAGATTTTGGTAGGAAATGCACTCCTATGGTGATTGTAGTCCCAAGCGTATAAGCCAAAAGTTAACTTATATGTTATAAATTGTTGTAACCTGCCCAGGGAGCCATATGGCTTATGGAACTGATTAGAAATCTAATACAGTGGTACCTTGGCTCACGAACTTAATCTGTTCCAGGACTCTGGTCATGACCCAAATTGGTTGTGAGCCAAGTTAAATTTCCCCATAAGGTTCAATGTTAATAAGGTTAATCTGTTCTGTAACCATGTTTTAAATCAGAAAAGTGTGAAGCCAAGTGACAACAACAAAGATCACGGCCATCTCCCCCCACTCCACCCCAAACACAAGCGCGACCATCTCCCCGCCACCCCCCCAGCATGACCAAGATCGTGCCTGTCATCCCTGCAGGTGCCTGTCATCCCGGTGTGTTGGGGGGCGGGGAGAGATGGGCATGCTCGCGGACACACTGGGGGAGGGAGAGATGGACACAAACGCTGTGCTGGGGAGATGGCCATGATCACAGTTCCATTCGTGCAGGGAAGGCCTGCCTGATCAGAGGTGTGTTCCTTCAGGAAAGACAAGAGGAATCTCAGCCATCTCCCCCACGGCTCTGCTTGCTGGTCCCGTCTTTCCTGCAGGAGCACGCCTCTGATCACGCATGCCTTCCCGGCATGAAAGCAACTGGGATCGTGGCCATCTCTCCACTCGGGGTGGGGGGAGATGGCCGCAATCGCAGTTCCGTTCGTGGTCGGAGGCGCGCTGCTGCAGGAAAGACAGCAGCAGCAAAGCAGAGCTGCAGGGGAGATGGCCAAGATTCCACCTGCGTTTCCTACAGCAGCGCGCCTCTGATCACGCATACCTTCCCTGCACAAAAGCAACTGGGATCATGGCCATCTCCCCACTCAGGAGTGAGGGGGAGATGGCTGCAATCTTGGTCACCACCCAAAGCAGTGTTCGCAACCCAGGTCAAAATTTTTCAGAAATTTTTGTTCGTGACCTGATTTGTTTGTGAACCAAGGCGTTCTTGAGCCGAGGTACCACTGTAAATAAAACTAGCACCTTGCATTGGACCCTGGTCTTCAAGGACAGCCCCACATCGAATGCACTGAAGTAATCTAACTTTGAGGGTAAATTAATGAGACCAAGTTATTTCTCCCCAGATAGGAGGGTGGCTGGACCAGGAGCTGCAGCTGATAGAAGGCACTCTGAGCCACTGAGGCCACCTGAGTCTCGAGTGCCAAAGATGGATCAAGGCGTACCTGCAAGCTATGAGCCTGCTGCTTCAGGAGAAGCACAACCCCATTTAGCACAGCTTGAACATCTCCCATGCAGTCAGAGGAACCATCCAACAACAGCATCTCAGTCTTGACAGCAGCAGCAGCAACATTGTATTTATATCCAACTTTTTTTCTTCTTGTGAGGAATCCAAGGCAGCTTACCTAGGTCCATTTTATCCTCACAACAACCCTGTGAGGCAGGTTGTGCTGAGAGTCTGTGACTGGTTCAGTTTTGCCCATCGAGCTTCATGGTGAAATGGGGGCTAGAACCTGGAGCGCCACGGTCCTCAGTCCAACACGTTAACCAGCACACCTGTTCTTGAATTAAGTGCTGTAGGATATGTCTGTTGTTCCAGTCTCAGTGCAGGTCCAGCTGTGTGTTGATCCATGCAGTTAAACTCCCATTCAGCCTGCCCTTTTATGTGAACCAGTCTTCAACTTGATTGAAAAAGCAGCTTGAACAGAATATTACTAATGTATGCTGAGAAGCCAATGGTTAATGTATAAGAGGGTTGAATGGAATAGAATAAAGCATGCTGACCTCAAGCCATGTATTTTTTCCTTTCCTGCATTCAGGAAGGACAGTCCGTGACTGCCTTATATTAACTCTGGTGGGCTTGAATGATTGCGAATTCAAGAAATTCAAGGACAAACTCAACAAGTTCCATGTCAGGAAGGGTTTGGACAACTTTCCGAAAGAGCTGCTGCAGAGTGCAAATGTCCAGAAGCTCACCAACCTGCTTCTCAAATGCTACAAGGAGGATTATGCTGTGCAGGTGACGGCTGCAGTGCTGGAAGCCGCGTGTCTCAAGCCCCATGCAGAGAAGCTCCTGGCTCTTTCTAGAATCAGTAAGGAAAGAGAGATATAAGCAACTTGGGCAGGAGGCGGGGAGGTGACCAGGTGGTTGGCATCAGCTCATAATGAAGGTGGTCCTGGGTTGGAGAGGGTTTTCTTTACTTACTTGCGGTCAGTTTGCTACCAGATACACTCCTGTAGAGACATGTGCCAACACCTGCTTCTTCCCAAGACATGCAGCATTTCAAAGAACCCTTTTAGGCAGGGGCAACAGGCTGTCAAGCACTATCACATGCACCAGTTCCTTCAAATGCACCAGTTTCTCTGCAGTGGGTTTCCACTGAATTATGGTGGCAAACTACCCCCCCCCTTTTTTTTTGCACTACCAGATTTCAGCAGCACGGGGTGGAAATGTGGGCTGTATTAGTGGCTCTGGGGGCTGGACTGTATGTTGCCAACCCATTTTATGCACTTGAGTACCAGTAATTGTCCTTAGTGGAATCTACAGTATTACATTTATGGGAAATAGAATAAAACAAACAAAAATGAGGTGGTCAGCAATCATTAAACATGGTTATTATGAAAATATTTTGTCTTGAAGTTCATTCTTGCTATTGCTATGTTTATTCATCTGCATGTGTGATTTAGAGGGAAGGAGGGAGGGAGGAGAGAAAGGAATTGACAGAATGGCAGAACAGAAAAGATGAGGCAACCCACAGAACTAAGGCTTATTGCTTTCCAGTGAAGAAAAGGATTGGTCACCCAGTCCAAAGGCAGGCAAGGATGGGGGTCTGGAGTGGCCCTGCTGACTGAGGCAAGCTTAACTGCTAAACTGGAAATTTCTACTGGGCATCTAAGTCTTAATTCTGGTTCAGCAGCACAAATCCGGACTCCATGAAAGCAGCTACCTGAAGCACTAATAACGTTCTTATTTCCAGAACATTTTGTGGAAATGCACCAAGAAGAGCTGATCAGACAAGTCTGTGGGATGGATGTGATATTGTTTCGGTTACTTGGCTGGATCCTGAAGGCAGATGAGTATCGCAACATTATGGCTGAGGAGTCGGATGCAGGAAAGATGAAGATGCTTCTTAAGCTGGTGCCAAACTGGACCACAAGAAAGAAGGACCATCTCTATCAGGAGCTTGTTCAAACAAACGGGCCTCTTATTGCTGCCCTTAAAGGTAAATGAGTAATACAGGAAAGTACATGAATCCCTGCACTTCCAGGTGGAAACAGATGAACTGCACCAAGTGGTAACATACCACAGCGTGGATAAAATAATTTGGTAATGGGGTTTAGGTGAAAAGAGATCACAATTCTATTGAAATTATTCTGCAGATTTATATGACTGGTAAAAAAAAGTTCATCTGTAACACTTCTGAAAGTTTATATTTGATTTTCTCCTCTCCCCAGGCACAATTTCTTCCAAGTATCTCTTCCTGGTTTCTTGGGTTTAGCAGGGTACCTGTACTTTTGCTTGATGGGGTTTGGAAAAACCCAATAGAGAATGCTGTAGAGGAAAGCATCATCACGTATTCTGTTTTGATATCTGAGTTGTTCCCTTGCTGAATCTCCACTCTGTTTCTTGCAGGATCGAGTGTCTCAGGACACGAGGACACCTTTCCTAGTGATGGTGAGTTGCACGTTGCCCCAAGAAACCGACTGTGTTAGTTTCCAAGATTTCACAGGTTCTGAAGCCTCCTTTTGAAGTGTTGCTCGTTCAAAAAAGGCTTCTTTTTGCCCCACAAATAACTGTGAATATAGGTGTGACTGGGGTGGTACAGAGAGGGGGCCTAGCTCTCACCTGTCACTGTCTGCTCAGGCAAATTTGTCCAGTTCTGAGGAGGAGGTGCAGAAGCAGAGCTGGGCAGCAGACTTGGCAGTCCCGACCTAGTGAAAATTCTCAAGCAGAGCATGTGAACTGGCCCACCTTGGGAAAGTGGGGAGGCATTTCAAGAGCTGGAGGGGGAAGCAGTGGAAAAGGAGCTCCTTAATGCAGTTCGAAGGCAACAGACTAAAAGAGCGGACCAGTTACGAAGGGTCTGGCATTCCTGCCATCTAGCTCTCAAGCAGCAGGAATCAGCCCAAGGGTGGAGTCAAAAGCTTTGCTGAAGGAGCGGGGAAGGAGAGCGTGATTCAGTTTGGATGCAGCTCTTCGTGTAGGCAGATTCTTCTCCCTCATCTCGAGAAGAACCTCACTTAGATTTCCACTGTTTTGTGTGCTGCTAAGCTTTAATAAAAGGACTGTGATTCTAAAGTCTTGGCTGAGTCTGCTGGAGAGGAAAAGATGGGGGGAGGCCTGCTCACTGTTGGTTTAGTCCAAGTGGTTGCTCTGTGCAGGGGGCTAATGCTCGGCTATCTCTCCCATGCTCCAGTGGCAGGCAGTTCTAATTCATTCCAGCCCCACCACCACTGCATGGCTAATTATTGTCTGTTTTCTAGCCACAAGGAGTGGTACAGTGGCAGTTTGGAATGCAGGACCTCATCATGAGAGCCCCATAGTCTTCCCCTCAAGGACAGTCCAAATTGCAGCAGCCGTATTGATCCACATACATGCATACTCCTCCACAATGACTGATGGAGAAGCTGTACATAGCATAGCACCTGACTTACTAGGCTTATTGTAAAATAGGCAAAGGGTGATGTCACAGTTAGCATGTTGCATTTTGACTGGAGGGCTCTGGGCTCCCATCTTTGCTCATCCTTGATTCGTAGAAATGGTACCATGGGGCTCAGTGGCTTTATAATGGCTGCTTTGAAAAAGCTTAGTTGTCTTTTCAGGCTTCAGCCTTTGTAGCTGTCTCTCTACCATTTCTTCTCAGAGAAACATTATACTGAGAAACACCAGGAGGAGATTATTCGGCGTGTCATTGGAATAGATGTCATATTGGACTCTCTGGTGGCGCACTGCCTAGTAACTGTCAAGCAAGTTCCTGAAATCAAAGGGACCACTCAGCAGAAAATGCAGAAGCTGTATCAGCTGGTACCAAGCTGGACAACAACAAAAAAGAACACAATGTGTCGTGTCCTAAAGGAAACAAACCCATGGCTTTTTTTGCAGCTTGAAGGTAAATACAGTATTAGTCATGACTTAACTCCTGTTGATTTCACTGGAAACTAAGTGCTGCCCACTGGTTTCTCTTTTTGTAGCAAATCAATTCAGGGAGCAATCCTAGGGACCCTAGACAGCTTCTGAAGGGCCCCAGGATATTTCAGACCCTCATCTCCAGAGCTGTAGGCAGCACTGCATGAGCTGTCAATGTCTACCAAAGCAGCAAGTGATCCTTGCTTGCAGCAATACTTTTCTTTTTTAACCCACAAATGTGAGAAATGCAAGGCGATTTTCTAAAACTTTGCAATTGCGGCATTCCCTTCATAATCACACTGGGACACTCTAGACCAGGGGTCGGCAACCCGCGGCTCCGGAGCCGCACGTGGCTCTTGAATCCCTCTGCTGTGGCTCCGTCACTCACAGCCCCCGATCTGCTACACGTGCCGGCACAGCCGCCGATGTGCGACCTGCGCCCGCACGGCACAGCCCCTGATCTGTTTCATAAATGCAACACACTACAGTTTTTTTATACATAGCATAAAGGTGAAAAACGATATATGCAGTGTTATTTTCATGTTAGAGGTCAAAAGAGTTTTGCGGCTCCCTGTGTTTTCTGTGGAAAACGGGTCCTAATGGCTCTTTGAGTGTTAAAGGTTGCCGACCCTTGCTCTAGACAAAAATCAGTTTTACAGCTAGATTTGGAAATCTAAAGACTTTTTTAAGTGACAAAAAGGCCTTGGCAAGCCTGAACCAGCTTGCCGTTATAGTCAGGTGGGAGGTCACTTCTGACTGTCACCCTGAAGTGCTGCTTGGGCAGCTGACAATGACGGTGGTTGCCCAGCAAGGGGTTTTTGCCTTCCTTGCCAAACTCTGCAGTGATTTGGATTCACCCCTCGTGTTCAGACAATGTGACAATCCATTCAAACAAACCCTGTAACAAGCCGTTCCATGTCAGAGTTGCTTATTTCCAAACTTAAGGCTCTCTAACAAAACCCTCGATGGCCACATGGCTCCAGACAGTGTTATAGCCCACACTCAGCAGATGCATATGGCTTGTCGAACCGTGAGTTATTGTGCTGCCTGGATACAGCTATGCTGATGAGCTATGGTTTGCTGAGAGTGAAGAACTGGTGAGGAGAGCACATGGTTGTTGTTGGGTTGTGGTCTGTGGGTTGTTCACTATAGTTTGTTCAGTTGGTTTCAGACGAAATGGTAACTCACAAATCCACAACAACCCATTGTTCAATGCAACCCACACGCAACCTTGTTTTCTGAATCCAGTCAATGTGGAGTTGCTTTTGAAGACCATTCAGAAACTGCAATTAGCTTAAAATGCAGCCACCACCATAACCAAGTGGTGGAACTTATATTGCATTTTCTGAAACCAGTTGACTTCCAGTCTGGTTCCAAGCATGCAACCTGAAGGAACATCTATTCCACACTACCCTGAATGTGTGTTGAGGCCGTTTTTGGCGCTCCTCTCCCACATCTGAGGTGTGGTGGGTGGTTACCAGAAAGAAAGCCTTCTGAGGGGTGGTGCCTCATCTTTGGGGTTCTCTCCCTGGGACATTATTTTCCTTTCTGAACTAGGCAAAAACGTTACATTCTCACAATTTTTTTATGCTTTTGAATGTTGGTTAATGTGACAGAGGTGCCAATTCTTGCATTTCATTACTATATCTTACTGGGAGGTTTTACTAAAGGGCAATATATACACATTTAAAATAGTAAACTGAAGTGTCCTAAAAAAATTACACCCACACCTTCAGTATGGCAAAGCTCGCGGATGTACTTTTCATGCACCTCTTTCCCCAGGAGGACATTTTGTGGACAGGCACAAGAAGGAGCTGATTGAGCAAGTGACAGAGGCCCCTCTGAAGGAGCTTTGTGGTTGTGTGTTGGATGAGGAGCAATATGAGGCTCTTGCAAATTGTGCCACAGAGAAGATGAAAATGGAAGCGCTGTACCAGATAGCACAGGCCTGGGAAACCCAGCAGAAGAACCATCTGTACCGAGCCCTGGCAGCGACCAATAGTCACATCATTGAAGCACTTGAAGGTAAACCTAAAAGGAGCCAGAAACGTTGAGACTTTTAGATGCTATAAAAATGACTTTACCATTCCTGTGACTTGAGGAGACAAATGTAACGCCTCTAAGCACACTGTCCGTATGCATAGTTCATTTTGCAGTAAATGCACATGATTTATTTTCCTTACGTGAAGACATATCTCCTGCTTTTCCGCTCTATTGTTCAAGGCGGTATTTGCTTTCTCAGCTTGTGTTCATGGACCACACATCTGCCCCTGAGGCTGTGCTCCTGTTGCAAAAGGTTTTCATTGTTGCAGTATGGAGACTGCAGTATTTTAGCCCTGGCAGCATTTGTTGCTATCGTGTTTTTCCCATGGGATGTGATTAGTTGAGGATGAAGGATCGGGCCCTTACTGAGAAACTGTAATCGTGAAAATTAACAAGAAAATCACTCCATACCTCATCAGTATCTTTGCAGTATCTTGTGGATTTTAAATATGTTTGCCACTGTATTTGGCGGCTGTGCAAGTTCAAGTCCCTTGTGGGAGAGCATTTTTCTAGCCTTATGTGTTCATAAAGTAGCAAATGTGGGGCAGGCTAAACCTCTCCAGCTCTCTGCAAGCTGTAATGCAGGAATTGTCTTCCCGTTTTTGTGCTGGAGCGCATGTCTAATTTTTAAAAAAATGTTGATGGCTGTATGGATATTCCTTCCAGGGTTTACGCATGCACTGGATATTGCTTTGCCACTGAGCCGCCTGTTTTTCTGACAGGGTTCACATAGTGGATGGAGCCTCTATCAATATAGAGTCAATGTGGAATGGTCAATAGAGGGTTCTTGGACCAAGGAGACAAAAGTTGATGTCCCAGCATGACTGATCTGTGGTTGTCCTGTGAACTTCATGGTTGAGCAGGGACTGTTCAGGGCATTATTATGAAAATAAACTGCAGAAAAGCAGAACGCCATCAAACAGTTGGGAGGCAGTGGGAAAGGGTGGGGCCAGAAGAAGGGTTTGTGGCCATCTGGTGGTCCCCAAAAGATTGGGTTTGGACCCCAGTGGAAGAAATCTGCATCTCTTCCCAGTGTGAATTCTAGAGCACACACATTTTGCCAAGGAGTCCCCTGTTTTCACTGTAGAGATGGTTCTGCATCCCCAGGCCCATCCCTTGGCAGAAATGTTTTCTTAGTTTTGCAAAAGAGTACAGAGAGATTTTTATTTAGAGCAGTTTATTTCCGAATGGTTTTATTCAGAACATTTTGCTGCCCAAAGTAGATCCCAAATCCCCACTCCTAATTAATGTTCTGCTGCAGCATTCAGACACCAGCTCCTGCCTTCTGTCTCATGTTCACATGGTGGTTCTTGAAGCAAGCTGCTTCAGTCTGCTGCATGGCAGGGCCAGCCCTGAAGGAGAGGGGAAACTGTGCCAGTCTGAGCTGGCTGGAGGGATGGTGGGGCAGGAAAGGCTCATGCAGCGAACTGGTGTTGGTTGCTCTAGTTCATTCCAGCTAAAATTCTGAGTTATGAGACAGAAATGCCTCTTGAGAAGGCCACACACTATGGCCAGTGTGTATTGCTTCCTCTACCGGTGAGTGTTCACCTGTATTTATTCCCTGTGGTGTGTGAGGTTTCTCTTTCGACTACTCTTTATAGCGTAAAGATTGTAATACAGGTTGGCTGGCAAGGAAAGGAGCAGGTACAAAAATTGCTGTTTTTCTTCCGGTATCTCGCTGCTGATGAAGGAGGACAGCAAAAAGAGTACAACACAATCTCATTAGTTCTAGGTCTTAACATTAAAATTGTAATGTGTTTCTTATCAGAGGAGCATTTCATTGAAAAGCACCAGGAGGAACTGATTCACCGAGCCTCCCATGTTGATACCATCTTGCAACACCTCCAAGATATATGTCCCCCGATATCAGTGGGCTCCGATCAACAAAAAATGAAGTGGTTGTATGCTCTGGTGCCCATGCTTAGTAGGAAACAGAAGGAGCATGTCTATGCAGTCCTGAAGGAAACAAATGGACCCCTAATTGCAGAACTCGAGGGTGAGTGGATGGCACCAGAAAATAAGTTTTTGGATGAGAGCATTGACTTGAGAGTTCCTGACGAATCCAAAGGATCCCGCCTGGTTTTCCTGCTGGCTTACACTGCCATTTAAGCACAGCTCAACCTTACAATGCACCCTAAATGGTGTGATAGAGCAACAATAGAAGTTGACCTCCAGCTCTACTCAAGCCTGAATGCAGGTGGCGCAGAGAAGCAGCCCCAAGTCGCACAATGTTTTTAGAAAACCTGGTTCTCTCATGAGATTTTTGCTAGGAATGACCCTGGAAAGGGCTGCATAAGGCCTCCCTCTATCTGGTCTGGCCCCATGCTGGTTGTGGGTGCTGCCCAGTCTGGTGCTCCAGCTGCAGTGGCCTCGCTCGATGCTGGTGGCCTTAGGAGTGCCTGGTATCATCATCACCACCACCACCAGATTACATTTCTATACTGCCTGTAGCTGAAGCTGTCTGGGTGACTCACAACATTTAAGTCCCCCATCTGGATTTCAGCCAGGCCCGGCCCTGCTAAGCTTCCACGATTAGGCAGGATCAGGCACTCCTGGCCTACCGCTCTTTGTTTTATCTTCACAAGAGCCCAGTAGGCCAGGCTGAGAGTCCACAGATGGCCCAAAGCCTCATGGCTGAGCAGCAACTAGAACCTGGTTCAACATGCCAGTCACTGTGTTGGACCGGCTTTCTCCTCATTGCACTACATGGATTTTTTTTCTTTGTTACAGTGCAGTAGCTGCTGCATATGAAGGAGAAGAGAAAGCCACCAGCTGTGCTCCAGACCCTGGCTGGAAGCATGCCAGTCTGACTGCACAGTGCCCAGCCAGGCTCCTGCCAGTGGACCCACTGGGGGACCCACTGGGCAGGAGGTAGCACTGCTGTATTGCATTGGCAGGACTCGGCCTGGCCGTGGAGCCTGGCTTGGCAGCTGTCAGGAGCAGGAGCTCAGCTGGCACTGGCCTGTGGGGCATAATCAGGGCCTGGGTAGCTCAGGGGGAGGGCTCTGGGAGGCAGGAGCCCCCCCCCCATCCCTGTAAATCTGCCAGCAGACAAGAGTGTCTGAGTGTGGCTCATGATGGGGCCACTCTAGCTAAGTTTTCTCTTTGACTCAGACTGGAGAGGCGTACGCTGTTTGCAAGAGGAACAGAGCAGGAAAACCAAGTATGAATCGATTCAGCTGTACTGTACTTCCACCTGCCTACTTCCTCGGATACACTACTTCTAGTCAAGAAAGTTAGATGGTCTGGCCAGTGGAAATCTCTCCATGGTTTATTGTACCCATGAGTTGTTGAATTATAGGTTGTCAAAGCAGGACTATGGATTAACCCACTCAGGGAATCTTATTGCCTAATGCTGTGGGATAAAAATCCAATAAACAAATAAATGAATGAATTGATGAAGAGAGCCAATGGTTTGCTGTTGGGTGGCGGGTGAACTGTGGATGGTCATTACATCTGAACATAGAGTCACAGGTTGTTTGTGGGTTACATTACCAGGAATGGAAACAGGCTGGGAGCCGGGAGGGGCAAGGTGGCCGGAAAGAACAGCCCATGAATTAGAAAAACGACCCATAATTTGGTGGGTTGTTGGGTAGTTGATTTAAGTCAGTTTCTCTGGGAAGAACTCCCTGTGGTCTAGCCTACCAGGAAGGCAGAAAGGGCCAGGAAGAAGGGCCATAAATTTGTCATGCCCTACACATTGTGGATATGATGTGGGCTAGGGTGTTAGAAAGGTACAAAATCCTTCCCAAGACGTTGTTTAATATTCTCCACAAATAAATCGCTGTTCCTGCAAGGACATTCTATCGTTTCTAACATCTTTCCCTTCTGTGACAGTGGTGTTTTCCCATGTACCTAAGGTCTCTTGACCAAACTCTGTGTTCTCTTAATCCTCTTACTTACTTCCTGTTAGGCATGCCTGGGCTT
>NW_025336126.1:40990-226287 GCF_004798865.1 Varanus komodoensis | reverse complement strand
CTGATCCAAATTAGGACCTGTGCACAATTATCCAAGAGCAAGCAAGCTATCACATATATAGCGACAGAATGTATGGTTAACAGAATATATAGTTTGGCCCTCTCTCTTCTTTCTTTCCTCAGAGGGACATTTCGTTGAGAGGCACAAGGAGGAATTGATTGAAAAAGTAACTGAAGCAAAGATGGTTGTACAATTACAATTCCACTATACAATCAGCAACTGCTTGTGTCGTCATATTTTGCGGAAAGCCACAGACAAGCAAAAAATGGAGGCCCTCTACGAGGTAGTCCCTGGCTGGAAAAGGACCTGGAAGGACCATCTCTATAAGGTGCTGCGAGAAACCAACGAAGACCTGATCAAGGAGCTCGAGGGTAAAGTTGGTGGACTCCAAAGTGACAGCTGTATCTGGAGTACTCAATTACTTCTTCACTTGCACAATAACCCCATCAAGTGTGCTCAGTGTGGTATTGTGGTCAGCGAATTAGATGTTGGGGTTTGTAGCAGAGATGTGGGAGGAATCAGAAGAAAGTGGACGTGGGGAAAAGGGCAGAATGATTGCAGAGTGACTGTTTCCAGTTTTAATGAAGGCTTTGAATGCAACACTCAGCTGCTTAAATGCCAAAACCTCAGTGTCACAGAGAAAATAATCTAAATCGCCAGTCCCCATAGCAAAGCTAGGGCCAAGGTATTCTTGACTTGAGTTGTGTGTCTTCAAAAATATGTGAGCCAAGTGCTTATCTCTTATCCTCTGTGCTATTTGGCGGGACTCGTGTTCTGCCAGCTCTTTGCTGAGTGGTTCTCTAGCACCTAAGCTATAATGTGCTATGACATCCATACTTGGTCTAGTTTAATGGACTAGGGGAGGGTGATCAGATGTTGATTAGCCCTAGTGCTCCCATTGGTGGGTTTTCAGATGAAGTGCAGAGTTTTTAAAAAAATTATAAATGTTTAATTCAGGGAAAACAGCTGTATTTTTTCACCGTTCCATTGCAAGGAACACTGTACTCAGCCCACATGTGTTCTTTCCTTCGTGCTAGCACCACCGTTGTCATTAAACTCTCGTGCTTAATGTTACGTGACAGCCAGATCACTGATGATTGGAGAAACAGCCTCCCCCCCCCCCACCCACAGTTAATGAGAAACTAAATTGAACCCGTGGATCTGATGCTGCCGCATAATGGAAAAATCTACCTAAATTTGGCATTCAAGCTTTCTGAAGAGTGAGACATTCTCTGTTGGACTTTTAAGAGGAAGTGTCTCTCTAACTTATTTCTCTGTGATGTAGGAAGGACAAACAGCAAAGCGGGCTTGATTCCTATCCCTCTCACAGAGGAGAAATGCTACCTATATGAAAAAGAGAAGGTAAGAACTGTTGCTCTTGGGCTGAGGGGAGAGCATCTGTTTGGAATCACTTAAGGTACATTTTACACAGACGTAGATCCTGTGTGATCAAACCCAAATAAGCAGCAGGATCAAGAAGTGTGCCAGTACCTATTTCATATGTAAAGATTAATTAAGGCTTGCTTAATTCACCCTACCATTGCAAAACGGCTCACCATTGTCTTTGAGATCCCACTGTGGAAGCTCTGAGAAAGAGATCCCCTGTATTTGCCACTAAAGCTCCATAAACTGGAGGAAGCATCCAAACGCCCTTGGAGTACCCCACTTGGAATTTCCCCTGAAAAAGATGGCTCATGGTGAGATTCCAGTGAGGAAGGTTAACATGTCAGAGCTTCATTCTTGCCCACCACCCATTCTTTTCTCATCCCTCTGTTGTATCCCTCCTTGTTAATGCAGTAGCTGGAGGCCTCTTGCTTGCATATGTGCGGCTGAGCAAATGATTGTGTTTATGGTGGGCAGAGATTCCTGAATTCTACTCTGCCTCAGACCTGTAGAGATTTCAGATCACAAAACATAACTGTACAAGTTCCACCTTGATAGAGCTTCTTATACCGATACCTTTTCTAGGTGCAACCAGAACTGATTCTAGATGTGGATGGGAAGCTGAAGATGTACAGGTGAGGATTTGGAGTAACTGCCATGGAACAGGTCTTCATTCACTTTGTTTTTGCCACCAAGCATAATCCCAGTAAAGCAGAATTCCCATCTCATTCTCTTCCAATTATATTGGCTGCAGACCCTTTTCATGTTGCTTATAAAAGACTGTCAGTGATGCGTGCTTTATAAAAGGCTCTTCTGCACGAGCAGCCATGGGCTTGAGGTCTGTGTAGTTAGCAGAGTAGTTGCTTTGTGACAGCTGGCAGTGAAAAAGGGGACCACTCATCAGCCCTTGCTCAGGTAAGGAAGGGAGGCTCCTGACATTATCCTAATGATTGAAGTTGCACGAAATTCAACAGGATCAGGCAATGCAGGATGTGAATCGGATTAGATGTGAACCATGCAGAGATAGGTCCAAATACATTCAGTGCTGTTTAATTAATTATTAATTAATTAAAAAGATATGCAGATACCCAGTTCCAAAGTGATTCCTTGCTGAGAATGGTCAGGAGATACCCCGGTGGTATCGGTGAAGAAACTGAAAAGGCAGAAAGGAGGTTTTACATCAAGAAACCATCTGCTGGACAGTTCCCATTCACAATGCCTCCTTTCTGCCCATTCAGTTCCTTCACTGGGGTAGCTTGAATAAGTATCACACTTCCATCTTTTGCTTACAGGCAGGAAGCGCAACTCTCAGCATTTAGGAGTTTCTCTGCCTGCACTGTGATTTGATCATGCAGGAGTGACCTCATATCTTTTGTTTAAATGGCATAAAATCTATTCATTGTGCCAGTTTTCTTGATGTGTTCCTGCCATCGTTTGATGAGCAGATTCTATCAGTTGTTGCCACAGAACTGTTGGGCACTCAGTTTGTCAGGACTTTGCTGCCCAAATTTCATCTGCTCAGTCTCGTTTTCCAGCTTATGTTTAGCCAAGACAGCATTGGCCTGGCTGATTTGTCCATGCCCTTTCATAAGCACTGCTTCATCACAGGTTTTTTTAAAGCACACGGATAGTGACAAAGACGTTCTCACTTGGTCAGCTTAGTTGAAGGCCTTTTCCACAGAAGCTCCACTTCTCTAAAATGGGTTTTTGTTGGGGGTCCACCAGACCTCATCGTTGCAGGTTTTCAGGAAGGTCCTGAAGACCTCTTTGCTGACTCTGGCCTTGCCCTGTGGAAAGGCAATTGCTCTTTCTCCCAGCAGTAAGAAGTCTGCCAGCACCCCTTACCTCCACCTCAGCCTGAGCAAGATGATTCTGTGACCTCGAAGGACACCCTCAAGGCTCAGGGAGCAGGAGTTTAGCCTACCACATGCTGTTCCGAAGTCCAAACTGTTAAACAGTATTGATGGACCAAGCAAAAGGCTTACTTGGAACAAATCACACACAGCTCTTCGGGATGCTCAGATAGGCATTGCTCAGGTATGCAGACAAGAGACGTTGGGTAAACTGGATTTTGATTACTAGCAGTACATTTAATCTGCAGAAATCCAGTCTCTGTCCCTGCTGTATTTGTAGATAAAACACTGACATTTGAAACACTAAAGGTGGCATTTCCTCCTCCTTCTTTTCCGGTGACATGCAGGCTCTGCTGCCCCGAGGCAGGAACCTACCTTTGCTCGGAAACAGAACTCAGGTTTGAAGTGAGAGGAGCAGTGACGCTCACTTATGCGTATGGCTCCTGGGATCAGCACCTGAGCAGGGCTGAGAAGCAGAAATGGATGGTGGCTGGCCCACTGTTCGATATTCAGGCCGATCCAGCAGAAGAGGTTGCAGCTGTCCACCTGCCACATTTTATATGCCTGGAAGGTATAGCAGTGTTGAGGGGGAGAGCAGACAAAAAGGTGGGATCCTGACGCTCTCAGTCCCATCCTCTTCAGCAGTTTGGGTTTCTCTGCTCCATAGTCCGTGACTGAATGCCTCTGTTCTCTTTCCCTCTTGGAATCCGCCCTCGGGCTTTCTTCTGCTTATCTCTCCACCTTCCAACAATCCTTTCTTACGGATGCCGCTTCCCTTAACTTCTCTCTTCTCAGGCCTTGAAGTCCTTCTTTCTTAGGCCTCTATTTCTTCAGCAAGGGGTGAGGGGCTGAATTATCCCCCTCAGCCCCCCCACAGGCTGCTTGACGTCAGTGGGCATGGCCAGGCCCAGTGCTAACACTGCCTCACCCCCACTCGTTTTGCTTTTCTCTGTGCTGAAACTCTCAGGGCACTTCTTAACATGGAGCAAGGGGCTTGGAGCTCCTGCCACTATGGTTGAGCTGCCAGATTCACATGGTGCATGTCATCCCGCGCGGGCAGCATGCTGTGCGCAAACCAACTTCCCCAGTGCCGGGATCGGAGTGGCCAAGGGAGCCAAGCCTGACTAAAGTCAGAGGCAGTAGCAGGGATTTCTCTGTGCGCGTAGGGCTGGCATCCCTGTCACTTGCATCATTACTAGCATCGCCACCACCAGTCTGCTTAGCACACTAACACAGAGGATTGCAGCCACTTACTTTGTAAGTCTGAAAAGCGTAATTGCAGAATAAAAAGGGGTTAAGAACCCAGGGCCTTGATGGTTTGCATACTGTCCTCTTCTCTTACTACCTGTCAGGAGTTGGGTTTCCTCTTACTTGCTTCAAGCTTCCAAAACAACAGACTGTCTCTTTGCAAAAATGTTCTTTAATGCCAATTCATTGCTAGAAAGCTACAGCCAATGGAAGACTAGTCTCTAAGCATGAACAGAGTGAATTGTTGAACCCAAACTAGAAACTACTTCCAAAAACCCTCCTCTGTAGTAATGCCGGTCTGCACTCCTCCAGGTAGTGCAGAAGGGCTAACCTCCAAGATGTACGCAGGCCCTCTAACTGGGTAACTCTTCTATCCCAAAGCTGTGTCATGGGGCCAGGGATTGGACACAGCAAAGTCTCATCTTCCTCCCCTCCTTTGTCCCCTCACTACTCTTTCAAATGCTGCCTGTTTCCAGGGTCTGTCTGAGCACCTGGGGGCAGCAGCCTTGAGACAACCACACCTTCCTCTGCTCTCAGGATTCCCGCACTCCCATTTCCCAGCCATCACTGTTCTCATCCAAAGAGTCAGTACAGTCCTGACCTTGGAAAGCACATCAAAAATAACTTCGCAGTCTGTTCCCAACACTACTGGACCAGACCTCACATACAATGGGTTGAATCCAGGATCAGTCCATCCTGAGACAGACCTTGCATATGCAAGATCCTTTCCTCCAAAGCATAGCTCATTCTGTGTAGCATGGTCTTCTGTCTTCCTGTTTAGGACTTTCTGGGGACTGTAAGGGCTATCATGGGAAGGAGGAAGTGGAGAAGTTGGCTGTAATGGAGGTCTTCGCCTGTCTCATTTGCCTACCTTACTTTTCCCAGACCACAGGAAATTTGTTCTTTTGAGATTTACTAACATGCATTTTTTAAGCTAATTGAAAAACTGATTGCTTTTTAACAATCTTTTCACAGGAGGAAAAGTAGACATCTCTCAGATGAAGGTTGGCCACTTGGTTGAAGAGGGGCTGCTTCTTGAGACACCATCTCAAGTGAACACATTTCATGTTGTCGTGGAGAATCCAACATTCTCTCTGATAGGCGTTCTCATCTGTGCGTTATTTCGTTTCTCTGTCAACTCTCTGGTGCTGTTGTATCGGACATTCAAGCCGATTGTAACGCTACGGCTCTATCTGATTCCCAATGATAATTCTGTGAAATATGTAAGTGAAAACTCTTGAGCTGATGGGGTCACAGAAAGAGCTCGCATCTACTATGAGTGTGAGGGGTAGGGTGGGGAGATTGTGAGCTAGGCCAGGTTGCTCTTGGAGCCTGAGAACTAGAATTCATAAGTCAGCAGCGTACTTCAATATCCATTTGTCTACAGCTTTGACATACACAGGGGAATATTGGTAGCCACCTAAAAATGACAGCTACCAATATTTCCTTGTAGTTTTGATCCAAGAACACTCCCTTCACCCAAATGCCCCTCTAAAAATAAAAGTGTGAGGTGTCTTTTTGTGCCTTCCTGATTGTCATTTTTGTCCTCTTGCCCAAGGCACAACTAGCTGAAATGCAGGTCCATTCAGCAGCACAGCGTGTTACCTTCAGTGGCCTTACAGCCCTACAACTAAATCACATTGACTCCAGTGGAGCTAGCGCTGCTTGCTTGGTTTACAGGGGAGGGAAAGGAGGTGCCAGTTCCTCAGGCTTGGGAGAACAGGAGCAAGCAGCACCCTCCCTCCTTTTCCATGATTTTGGTAGAGAGGGCAGGGAGAGGCACTGTCAACATTTCTTACTTTTTGTAAAATATCCCTGCTCCTTCACTCCTACACACCTGTGCATAGGTACCTGGGGGAAAGGCTGCACAGGGCACGCGTGGGCATGCGTGGCTCCACTTGCTTGCTTTTAGGTGGATGAAATGGGGGTCCTGCTGCTTGCAGTGGGGGCTGCGAGGATAGGAGCATAAGGAGATACCAGTTTTTCTCCACTTTCATTCCTTTGCACCTGCACATAGCTAACAGGGCTAAGAACAAATAGATATTAAAATGAGGGAAGCAGAAAGGGCCATTTCTCCCACAAACATCTCCTTTCCAACGGCTCCCGACGTGTTCTCAAAGACTGGCAAATGTTGTCAGGTTAGCAGCACCCACTGATAGCAGTGCGTTTGTGTATGTATGCCATGTGGGAAAACTTCAGATACCCGGCAACAAGTCTTGCCATGTGTGCCTGGGTAAAGAATGTGAGATGTGGGCAGAGCAACACCATGATGAGCCACTGCTTCAGAATGCCCTGGGACCACTGGAATGGGGGGTGCTGCTTTGAAGCACAGGGTGAAGGGAGAATTCCTGGATCAAAGCCTTCTGCCGGTGTCTCTCTGCTCGAGGTGGTCCAAGCTTCCTGATTTCACGGTTAGATGCAGAAAGAAGCAAAACAGTGTGGCTCATGTAGGATTTTCCCCTACATCCACCATGGTCAGAAATGCCCCTTTCGTTGCAAACAGGCTGTTGAAGCTATGGAGAAGGGCTATGGTTCCTCACCAATATGGAAGCCTGCTAAGACGAAACCGTTGTACTATGGCTACAGCTATGTTGTATCTGGCAGTATGCACAAGGAACACAAGGAATCCCTGAAGATTATCCCAGAGGTTAGTGGCAGCATGATCTGAAATAGGCAAGCTGTTACAGTGGGTGGTTTTGGTAAGCCTGCCGTCTCTTTCCTCACAGATGTGCAGATCTTACCAAAGGCTGATGCAGAGTTTGTGGGATTTGTGTATATGTGTGTGGTGATTGGTTGGCTGGTCGACCCGACTGTAGGTTGACAACATAACCTGGATTGTGCATATCTGTGATGGGATTCAATGAAGTTGCTCCTAAGTAACTAAATAATTTACTAACTAATTCCCAGAGGGTTGCTGTGTTAGTCTTTTGCAGTTTGCACAGCAAAGCTCCTTGGGCCACATTTAAGGCAAATATATTTAATAAGGTGTACACTTGTATGGAGTGAAGTATAACCTATGGGTCAACACCCAAGGCTGGTCCAATTTTTATGGTATTTAAATTTAAATTAAATTAATTTTTTTATTTTTATTTTTATTTCCACACCTGGTTTTACAAGGATGGGAACAGAATTAACTGCTTTGTGCTTGCATAAGTTATTTTCTTTAGGCTGCAGAGCTCATTAAACTCATGAAAATGCCCCAGTGCGCTAAGGACAGCCTGTGGATGGATGGACAGTTACCTTAAATCGTTTCCTTGTGCAGCATTGGCTGAGGTTCCTTCTCTGTAACATGGCATTCTGCCTCTTTGCCAGGAACTGGAGTTTTCCTATATGAGCCACACACAGGTGCAATCATTTACAGAAATTTACATCCGAGAAAAGAACTGTGTGGAACTCTTCCTGGAAAATAAGGAAAATCATGACCCTGTCTGGAAAACCTGGCTGGAACCAGGTAGGCATTTGTGGGACAGTGTATTTCTGAGGAGAAGAAGCACCAATGTAGGTAGAGGAGAAAAGAGTTCATTTCAGTTCATTTTCCTTCTGTTTCCATTCTAGAAGAAATAGAGTTTCAAGAAGAGCAGCCTGTCACTTCCTCCTGGAAAGAAGGGAAAGGTACTGTAAAGGAATTACTGCAACTTTTGAACAAAGAGTGAGGATACAAGTATTCCATTTGAATACTTAGAAAATTTCAATACCTGTGCCTATATCAGTCAAAATTAACCAAAAATTAACCACTGGAGTTGTGGGTGCTTTAAAAAGGCTCAACAGAATTAGAAATTCTACTAACAATGACCCGTTGGAGGTTTCCCAAAGGATCTTTTAATTATGGGAACAGTTGCTGCCTCATTTTCAGTAGGACTGCCAATCTGTGCAGTCCATCAACTGTTTCCACACAATTAAATCCACAATATACAGTGTTGCCTTTCATGGTTAGGATATCATACCAAGCTATTTTTGTGGTTCTTATGTGCCATCAAGTTGTCTCCAGCTTATGGCAGCCCTCTGAATGAATGCACTTTAAGTCCTGGCTGAGAGTCCTGCTCATCAGCTCTGGTGAGCTCATGGCTGTGGCTACCTTTCCGGAGTTGATCCATCTCATATTTGGTGGTCCTCTTCTTTGGACCTTCTCCAGCAAATCTAAACTTGCCATGATGTGCCTGTAGTACAACAACTTTAGTTTTGTCATTTTTGCATCCAGGGAAAGTTCTGGCTTGACTGGTTCTGAAAACCCACTTATTTGCCTTGTCGATCCAGACTATTCACAAACTCCTCCAGCACCATGTCTGGAACCCATCCATCCTCTTCCTGTCAGCTTTCCTCACTGTTGAGCTCTCACATTCCTACACAATGATGGGAAATGCAATGGTGTGGATGATTTGGCCTTGGTCTCCAGTGAAACATCCTTACATTTGATTATCTGTTCTAGTTCTTTCATTGCTGCTTTTCCAAGTCTCGGTCTTCGGTTTGCTTTGTAATTTCTTGCCTGCAGTTTTCATTTGAATTGATGATTGAACCAAGATATGCTAAATCTTTCACAATTTTAATTTCTACATTGTTGAAATTAAAGTTCTGTAATTCTTCTGTGAATATGATTTTTGTTTTTTAATGTTCAGGTAGAGTCTGGCTTTTGCACTTTCTTCTTTCATTTGATCAGGAATTGTTTCAATTCATTGCTGCTTTCTGCCAATAATATGGTATTATCTTAAATTATTGATGACTCTATCTTCTATTTTCACTCTTTCTTCCCTTATTCTACTCCAGCTTTCATATCCATATGATATGTTCTGTAGACAGATTGACCAGATAGGGAGATAAAATAGACCTTTGTCTGACACTTGTGCCTATAGGAAACCATTCTGTTCATTAATACAACAGTCAGGTATGTGATGTCCCTACACCCAGTTGTTCTGTTATTGAAGGGCTTTACTGATGGAAATATCCAAGAAATCCAGAAATAAAATCTTTTTTTTCCTTCTGCAGTGTCATTTAAGCTGGAAAAGAATACGACAGAGAATGATCGTATAGGGTTCACCTTGAAGAAGCTAGTTCATGGGCTGCAGGGCTCTCCCAGGCTGATCTCAAGCCATGTCTTCTCCCTCCCTTCTCTAGCTCCAGAAAAGACCATCAGTGATCACCTGAAGCGCACACTGCAGAATTTGAAAGAAAAAGACTTCAAGCAATTCAAGTGGAAACTCAATGAGTTTCCAGTTAAGGAGGAGTTTCCAGTTAAGGAGGAGTTCGAGAATATCCCCACTTGCGACTTGGAGAATGCTGATGCAGTAGAGGTCAGCAACCTGCTGATCAAATACTATACAAAGGATTACGCTGTGCAGGTGACCATTGGGGTGCTGAAAGCCATCAGCTGCAATCAACAGGCAGACGATCTCCTCTGTGCTACTAATGAAATCAGTAAGAACTGAGAAATGCCAGCCTTCAGAGTGGGAAGTCGGGAGATTTGCTGGTTGAGAGAGATAATCTCATTGCAGGGGTGGGACTGGATGGAAGAGAGCCTTCACTGGAGTCAGGTATATTAGAAATCTTCCTCACTATGTGAGGGTATCTTGGCAAAAATGACTATGGATCTTAAAATAATAATCTCATTATCCTAATATTTAATCCCTCCATTATACATATCAATTATTCTTATAATTCCATCAAAAGTTTTGTTTCTTTTTGGTTCTGTTTTGTTTACTCCCCCTACTTCTTAACTTTAGAAATAAAATGTACAGGAAAACAAGGAAGACCCAGAAATCTCAACAACATTGGGGGTCGAAGCACTTAGAAATCTAGGTTCATAATGCAAGATTCTAAAACAGGTCATGGTTTGCAATTCAGGAGAAGCCATGACTTCAGCACCTGACTAAAACAGAGATGTCTCAAAATCTTACTCCCCATCTTCAGGAGCTCTGGGCTGACTTGGGTTTAAGGCCAAGAACAGTTGCAGCCAGGCGGGTCTCTTCTCTTGGTGTAGTTTCTTTTACAAGATTGCAACATGACAGAGGTCCCAGCTAAACTAAGGGTAGACTTCATGGAATAACCAGGCTAGGAACTTCCTGGGCACATTCCCAGAGGCAGGGAGCCATTTAACTGACTTGGATTCAGGATACAAAACAGAAAGATGTCAGTTATTGCTGCAAGCATCACAGATGGAAATATTTGGTTAAAGGAGCCAGAAACAGCAGAAACATCTTTCTCCTGTCAGCTTTCATGTAAAGTCCCCCTGGCAGAACTTGCTTTGGGAAACCGTCCTAAAATCAGACAAGGTTAGAAAGACATGTGCAGTGGCAGAGACTAGAACAGACAACAGAATCTGTTGACCTGGGGAGGAGGCAGGTAAAGCAAAACTGAAGTCAAATTGACAAAATACCAGTTAATTCCCCTCCTAAAATATATTAGGACTTCCTTCAGAAATGGAGACAAAAGTCTTGCTGGCAGCCATGGCGGGGAGCATTTGCCCCCCTCTGCATCGAAGCATGAGGTGAAGATGCTTTACTGTGCCCCCAACTTCCCCAGTGCAGCTGGAGCACCAGTAGAACTGTTCTTCTGTATTCATTTTCTCAATTTCCAGCTGCAAAGCTTCAGAGAACAGGAAAGACACCTGGGCTGTCGCTGACAAGAGGAAGCTCTCATTCAGAAGAGGCGAAGGAGGACCTGTGGATCAAAACATCACCAAGAACTGCCCACAAAAGGTAACTTCTGGGCTTAAATAATGAGCACAGCTTCTTTGGGTCTCCTCCCTTACACCCAAATGCTGTGCTATGCTTTTTGTTACTGAGTTATTGGGTTCTTCTAAAATATGTTGTTTTGGGTGGTCTTGGGTGGTCTTTAGATACCTAAGAAGGGAAGCTGTAGCAATTTGGAAAAAATCAGTACTGGTTAAATAGTATGCTCAAAAGAATATTTGGATCCTACATTTTAAATAGCAACCAGAGGAAAAAATACACATGTATTCTGAGATGCCACGCATAGAGGACAGCATATAAAAGTTTTAAATAAATAAATGCATGGAGTGCCATTTTAGTACTGAACAGAAGCTGTTCCCCTCCATGGCTCTTTTTTGTGAGCTGAAAAAGTGGGAGAGTTCTTGGCAAGTGTGTGGTACACACAGATTCATATCACCTGCCCTACAGATGGGCCAGGCTGCAATACATATCTGCACTTTTAGCTGCCACTATTTCTCCATGTCTTCCGGGCTCTTGAATGACAAGAATTCCAAAGCTGATGGTTTATTTTAACCAGAAGGGGGGTATCAACCAGCTGAATCCTTCATCATGTGAAACGCTTTGCCTCTCTCTGATTTAGTGTGTAATGTGAAAGACAACCTCGAGCACAGGCACCAAATCTGTGGGCTACCCCCAGTTAGCAGTTTCTAATGAATAAGCTTTATTAAGGATAAGGGAGAAACCAGATAATTAGCATAAAATAAATTTAAAAATTATACATGCCAATTTCAAATGGCAAAATGATTACACAAAGTGAGTGACAAAATTCAAAAGGCATAAACCTATCAATTTTCAGTCCCTTATGGTGGATTGATCATTGCCTAGGGATTTTATTTTACAGAATTTATGTATTTAACTAGCTCCTGAATTACCTGGTAACATATCCCATGGTTTCAGCATAAGGCACAGCTGGGCAAAAGAGATGGGAGCCATAGGAAATGATAGCTTGTCTTCCCAAAAGAGCAAGTATAAAACAGAGGTAGGATCTGAGCCCCAACACTCTCAGCAGCCCCATCTTTGCCAGCTCTCTGTCCCCCAGAAATCCACAGTCTTTACATTTTGCAAGGAAACAACCTGTATCTTTCCTGGATAAGCAATGTGGTCTCTTGCTCAGGGTACAATCAGAACCGGGGTGCAAAATGGGCCTCCACGTTCATGAACTGACCTTTGAGAGCCATTGACAGGCAAAAGAGGGCAATACCAGGCTAGACAGATCAAGAGTTAGGTGCAGAATAAAGACGCTTCCAGTATCCTACCAAGCGATTAATTCCTCCTCCTCTGGGGTCTTAAATTATTCTCTTGCAGATTCTTGGATTCAGTGATAATGATCCGCAAGGGGAGGAAACGTATAACAGAAATCCTTAAGAAGGACCAAGAACTATTTTTAGATGAATTATTAACCCAATCCGTTATCACAAAGGAAGAACATGAAATGCTGGACAAAATGGAAGCAGATTCCAAGGAGAAAAGTCGCCAGTTGCTGATTCGGATACAGGAAAAGGAAGCCTATGTCCAATTCCTGGACTGTATGGAAATGGTTTATCCAGGTTCAGTTTGTTCTGTGCGGTCTTTACTTAATGGTGAGTCTTCGTGTCCTTCCTGAACTTCAAGTACAGGTGAGACAATTTCAAAGCAGCTGTTGACATAAGGAACTGGTGCTCTCATTTTACAGCTCAAGATGGAAATTCAGTAGAGACTGTTGGCCAGTTGGAGGAGCAGTCAGACTCCAGTCCAGGTAAATGTGGGGTTTAGCAACAAAGAATTACACCATTAATAGGAAAGATCAAAGAAAGAATGACAACCCCTATGGTTACTATAGGTTTCTATTTTAAAACTTCTACAAGTAAAAGCTCTCAATATTCATTAAAGTGCAAAGCATGCCTCCATCCAAATTTCCTGTGCTTAGTAAATAAGTGGAACTGAACTTACAGCTGATCGTGCATCGTGATGATGTGGCCAGTCGTTAACAATCCCGGGTTTTGCTCATGGAAATATTGCTAGATCACTGTCTAAGAATGCATGACCACTAAGGTTTCCGGGTCGGTCTGGAGAGGATTCAGGCTCAGAAAATGAAAGGAAATGACCGCATTCACACGATGCCAGCAAATTGCATTTCTGCCACCAAACTCTCCTGAATGTGTTGACCAAGCCTTCATAGCCACTCCTTTGACTGAACCTCTCCCATTCCGTGCTTCCATGCTGAGCACTTGATCTTTCTTTTGTGTGAAAGGCCCCTCATTCTGTTAAGACTTGGCCTGAGTTGGCTACCTCCTAATAATACAATGCAGCAGTTTACAAAATGTAAAACTTGTTTAACCAAAGAAGCAGAGGCATTCATAAGATACTAAAGGCTTTTCACCACTGGAAAAATATGAATAACCTTCTCCGTTTGACATATTTTGAACCATTTAAAATTTCAGAGCTTTTCATATTTAGCTGCATGTATAATACACTGTAGTAATCTAACCCGGGCACAAATGAGACATGGATAACTGTGACAAAATTGTGTTTTTCCAGGAGAGACTACAGATGGTGTACCACCTGCCGTTGATAGATGCTCTGCATTATAGATGGCACATGGATCTAAAAGCTTCCTCGAGCTAGGACCCCAGGCATCTAAGGGCATATCCAGAAGAGGCTGAATACTGTTTCCGTGGCCACCTGCATTCCACTGATAGGATCATCACTTTGCCTTGACTGAGCTTCATTAGATGGTCCAAATCCAGCCTTTGCCGACTGTGGGCACCTGTTAAGGGTGTTCACTCTCAGATTACATGAGGAGGAGAAACAGAGCTGGCTGTTAGCAGCATGCTAGTGGCCCCCTCCTCCAAGCCTCTGGATAAGCTCACACAGCCATTTTAGAGCAACATGTGACTGAAACGCCACTTTTGTAAGGGTACAAGAAATTGTGGTTATTTTGAAAACATATGTCTGTAAAATTTCATGCAAATGCTTGTATATGCGTGGAGACTCCAGGTTCTGTTGTGGAGTGGGAGGGTCTATACAGAAGGAGAAGGGTCAGCATCTTTAGCCTGGAGTGTGCCAAACTTGCCAAACAAGCTGCTCAGGGAAGCACAGACAAGTTCAAACCTGTACAATTGTCTGAGAGGTCGTGCAATGATTTCAAGTCTTATAAGACTGTGTTCCTTTAAATGTTGGTAAGTTTCGGAAGGGCGAGAGGGGGTAAAAGAGGGGGCAGGGGATTATGTGCACAATGGATCCAGAGGGTTTTACCTCTGGCCCCATGTGTAAGATTTTTGATCAGCCCAATATGCATGTATTAGGCCTAAATGTTTGCCAGGTAAACTGCCTAGATGACTGAGTATGTGGAGTCACCTGGAAAGGCAACTCACCTGCAGCCACATGGGTGAACAACCTTCCAACCCTCTGCCCTGCCCTGCCCTGCTCTGCGGCCTTTGCACATAGATGTTCCTTGTGTTCTGGGCCCCCGCATAACCAAGAGAGCAGGGAAGGTTACACACGCAGCCTTTCCCTTGCAAACATCCATGCCTAATAAGTGGATACACGAGTGGAGCTAGTACCTTATATAAGCCCTTGATTCTTTCTCTCCAAAGGAGCCGAAGTTCTAAAGCAGAGGTGGGCCGCAGGTGCTGGCCAGAGCCACGCATTTGCGCACACACCTGGATCTGCATTGCTGGGGTAGGGGAGGGTTTAATCTTCAAAGGATAAGCTCCCACTGCTGTATGTTCAGAATGTTCTTATGTACATTTTTGAGTCCAAAAATATGTTTAGCTTATTTTCTCATCAAGCAAAAAAAATGCTTATTTTCACTTTCTGTCTCACCAAGCAAACTTTTTAAGCACACATTGGTACATTTGAAAGCAACTCATGTTTAAAGAATATAACTTTTATTGAAATAAATGATTTTAACAATATACATATAAAAATTCCAGAATCCTATGACTTGTTCCGAACATATTTTTGACACAAGCTTTACAGGCTCTGCTCTGCACCTGCGTGTCAGGAAGATTTCATAACTGAGAGTGTTTTGGTGGGGAAGCCTCCCCAACTCTCATCCGGTGTCCACTAGATGTAAGAAGAGTTCCCTCTCTCTCAGACCTTCAGGCAGCTGCTCTGGCACGGTGGCACTACGGAGGCATGCCTGGCTGGCCTTGTCCAATCGCTTGCAGGAGCCCTTTGCCCTCACGAAAGAGCAGCTCTTTGTGGGGAAGAGGCTCCTCTGTGAAAGGGTGGACTCCATCCAGAAGCCGCCCTTCTACCAGCCATCAAGACCACGTACGTGGTTTGGAGCCGGCCAAGCCTCATTCCAGGTTTGACTCCAGTGGATCCACAGGCCTAACAAAACTGCCATTGCATTTGAGGGGCAGAGATGGCTCTAATAAATAATTACTAGGGCAGGAAGCGCTTGGATGCTGACAGAAAACAGTGGTGGCTGCTTCAGTGGGTTGGCCCCTTTTTTCATTCCTCGTTTCATCTGATGGATCTCTCTCTCTCCCTCCTCCCCCCACCCACATGCAAAACAGTAACTACAGCTGCCTTGGTTCTATCCATGGTGGAGAAGGGTTACAGGGTCGACTTCAATGCCCTCTGATCTCTGTACTGTGAGGAGTAGTGCTCCATCCCCAGTTTTAATTGGAGATTAAAGTAGATCAAAATCAGTACTTCTGAAGGAAGCAACAGAGTGGCTCCCTTAAGTCCACCACGGTTTCTTTTTTAGATATTTCATGATACCAAAGTGGGATGGAGGGCTGTAAAAAATCCTGGACCTTGAGAGACCTCAACTCCATTGTACCAAAGAAGTTTCTTACAAAAAATCCTTCCCTTTCTTCAAAAGGGAGATTGGTTTGTCTCTGTAGACTTATAAGATTGTGAGGAGACAGAGGGGCTCACCCCTTTTCCTGGGGCCTTCCACAGGGCCGGGCCGAAGACAACAGGGCAAGGCTGGGAATCCATGTGGGGAGAGCAATTTGCAAGGAAGCAGTGGCCAGGGGAGACGAGCGAGCACACAGGTGTACGGGATTGCAGACCGGGGCAGGAACAGCTGGGCTGGGTGGAGTGGTGCGTGAGGAGGGAACATAAAGAGGAGGCAGAGGAAGGAGAGGGGGGAGGGGGGAGAGACAGCGAGAGAGCAAAGAACATGGAAACACGTGTGTTTGAGGAAGAGCTGGTGCGGCTGCCACTGGCAGGCCAGGGCAAACCGCGAGCAGAGACTGGGGAGCACTACTGCCCCGACGGTGCAACTCATCGCCATAGTGACGGGGGGAAGGAGCTGGAGCAGGCAAGGGCAAGGCGCTGCGGGAAACATGTTTTGCAGCTTGTTGGTTCGTCTGTTATTCAGGCCCTCACTGGATATGCCCACGGCCCCAGCCACAACTCATGACAGCAGCCTGGCATCATGGCATCCTGGCACTTCCCTGGAGAGGCAAAACCTGCATTCACCAACCTGTGCAGCAGCTTTCTTTGGGGCTGGCTGGGTAGTTTCACCTTTGCTGACTCAGATTCTGAGTTTCTCTGGGGAGGGGAAAGACTGGCCATTCACCTTTGAGGAGCCCACCTCACTATTCACTGGCCGTGTGCCTTGCTCTTTTTTTATATAATAAATTTTATTCAAAACTTAACCCTAAAACAAAGAAAAACTAAAAACAACATCAATCATCAGAAACATCAGATCTGCTGAGTCAGCCCCCACATTTTTTCCATTTATGATAACTTTAAAAACAGATTTAAATCTATGCAAAGTCCCGTTTCTCTAGCCAATAATAAAAAGAGTCCCAAGTTTGATAGAAATCAGTATCTTCTTTCTCCTTCAATGACAAAGTCAATCTATCTGTTTCTTTGTCCCTTCCACTGAAGACTATAGGGGCATGTATGATTTCAGACCTAGGATTATGAAATCCTCTTACTGGGTATGTAGCTGGTGTGGTTTGGGAGATACGTGCATGTGGAATCTAGCTTTTAGGCCTTCAGGCTGCATCTAAAATCAGGGCAGGAAGCAGACACACAGTCTGTCCTATCGTGGGTGTGTCTTCTGTTACACGTTATGCCAGCCCCAGCAACTAAGGTATGATATTTGTTCATCTGAGGATGAGAACACACCACCAAGCCAAGGAGGGCAGGGGTTCAGATAAGCAAAGGGTAATAGACACCTGTTTCTGGTGGCTTGGTATCCTTTATTCAGACGTTTTGCATCTGAGCCCCATCTGGAGTTGTGTTGCTACCACCCACTTCAGCCCCTTATCCAAAAAAGGAAGGATTTGCAACTGGCCAAAATTTGGGAATGTTCTTTGGGGCTTAACAAGGACTTATATATGATCACCTCACAATTTGAAACCCCCATCCCACAAAGAAGCCTTGATCCAGAAATATCCATTCAAGATATACAAGTGAAGGTGCACAAGACAGCCATTAATGAGCAGAACAGTTGATAATACAACGGGGGGGGGGTCATTCTGCTGCTGCTGTTTTGATGCAAGATTTGTATGCAAAGACATCTGTGGGGCAGAGATGCTTGAGAAATTAGGGGTTCTCCAAAAGTTACTGTTTTCAGACGATACTGGGAGGCTAAAATGCAGAGCTTCTGAGTTGCTTTTAGCAGGTAACCACACTGTTTGAACTCTGACAGCCACTCCCAGTAGCTCAAAGAAAACAGGCAGAGGATGCAGGGAGAAAAAGAAGCAGAAGTCAAGATTGATCTGTAGGTTAGGGGGGACAGGAAAATGAGGACAACAGATAATGAAGGTGCAGTGAGTCCCCTGGCACTGCACAGACAACAAGATGCAGAAAAAGCAGAAAGAAGCCGCTATGAAATGAGTGAGGTACTTGTTGTGATGCAGGGAGGAAAGCGAGCACATGGTATGATGGATGCAAAGAGGATGAAGGAAAAAAGGAAGAATGGGACAAGAAAACACACCTGTTAATGGAACAAAACTGTGTTTACGCATCAAGGGAGCAACGTGGTCCCCCTGAGTTACTTAAAAACACACTGGCCACTCATCTGAGTTATGCACCTAAGCAAAGTCTAGAAGATGGTGTGTGGTGGGGAGGCTGCTGCGTTCGGGTTGCTGGGGCACTCAATTTCATGTAGATTAGAGATGAAGGATTAGGGTCTCTAGGTGGCATCTAGGTTCTTGCAACAGCAGCAATGATGATCCTCTCCCTTCTCTTTTATCTTCTGCCCCGAACACGTTACTATTCACTACAGTCTAATGGGGAGCTTTACACATCCGGAGACACCTTCAAAATTCTTTGATACAGGTAAGTGAAAATTTTTGTTGGGCACATGTCTTCACATGTAAGTGGTCACTGCCCGCCAAGGAAGGCAACAAAAACGATCCAGGGTTTGGAAACAGTGTCCTGTGAGGATAGACTGGGGGAACTGGGCATGTTCTGCCTTGAGAAGAGAAGCCTGAGGGGGGACATGATACCCTTCTGTAAGTACCTGAAAGGCTTTCACAAGGAGGAAGGTCAAGATCTCTTCTTGCTGATGCCAGAGTGTACGGCATGGAATAATCAATTCAAGCTGCACCAACCCGGATTCAGGCTGGACATCAGGAAAAGCTTCCTGTCAGAACAATATGGCAGTGGAACCAGCTGCCTGGAGAGGTGGTGGGCTCTCCCACACCAGAGGCTTTCAAAAAGAAACTGGACAGCCATCTGAGTGGGATGGTATGGATTGGTGTCCTGCAACGGCAAGGAGTTGGACTCAATGGCCTTCATGGCCCCTTCCAACTCTACTATTCTATAAAGTAAAGCATAAGCAGGGAGAAAATGGTCTTGGGCAGGATCTTTGGGAATATGACCACTTTGGTGGGAATTAGGGTAAATAAGCTAAAAGTCTTTTTAAAAGTAAGAGAGAGAGTGTGTGTGTGTGTGTGTGTGTGTGTGTGTGTGTAGAAACTGGTCAACTCCTGTGGACCCTGCTGTAGAGAGAGTGTCCATCTCGCAGTACAAGCTGCTCAGATAGATTCTGAGGATGAGGCAGAGGGACAAGGGGTGAGGCAGAGTGATCTGCCGCAGGGTTACCTGGTTAAGTTTCTTAGGAAAAGCATGAGGAACTCCTTGCCTTGGAAAGGAAGGTAGGTTTTCCAAGAGGGGAGGGGAGTAGTTGTATCAGGCACTCTTTGATCCAGTCGGTCAGTCAGTGGTGGGAGAAACAGGGTCACGATTATAGGCTGTCTGGCTATAATCTGCAGGTGGAATCAGAAGCTTTACTGGGAAGTTTGGGGTCAATCCTTTACATAGGCAGGTGCTTCTCTCTCAGCTTTAACAGAAGGTTTAAATAACTGTTCTGTGGTGAGTTAAGTTTCCTTAAGAGAATTGCACTTCAAAGGGCCCAACAGAAGGAAAAGAGGGAATGGGCAGCTTGTGACACCCAAATGAGTGTTGCTCCTCAGAGCTGCCAAAGTTTGCAAGAGGAATAGCAAGGCTTTCTGCCCCATAATGTTTCCTTATGGGGTTTTCTGATTTCACAATTGGATTGACCAAGGATCTTTTTTTTCACTTTGTAGACTTTATCCCATGTCAGCCTGGACCAGAAAAAAACCCTTTACTTTTAAACAGGCCATTAAAGATGAGGAGGAGAGCTACCACTCGCTGCTTGGGCGGAAGCCCCCTCAAACAAAGGAGCCCTTGTGTGTCGGCTCTCGCTATGCTGTATTCAGCTCAGCAAGCGTCAAGATACACCCAGAGGTCAGTAGTTGTTCCAACAAATGTTTTTTGTAAGGCTTTTCTCAAACGTTTTTCGCAGTGCTCCAGAGTAATGACGCAGAGATGAGGATGAGGGTGCATAGTTTTGGTAAGTGACCTATTGCACAACCCTATGACCAGGGTGGGGCAATTTCATCATGTCCAGACCATTCACTCGAAGGCACAGATTCTTGGATCTCGGCTTTAATTGCTTTTAGAGTAGTATTCTCCCATCTGCCCCCCTCCAGTCAAATGGATTTCCAACTGCAGCTAAGCTTTATGTGCTTACGTGGCAGCATGATTCACTCTGTAAGTTGACATAAACGACTTTTAAACAAATGAAGAAGGAAGGTGGGATGAGAGGCTCCCACAAGAATGGATGCGGCTACTGCCTTATATAGAAGTTACTGGGTTACAGAAAAACAGTTACAGTCTCTTTATCCATCTAGACTTGCCTGTTTGTTCTGAGAGATGGCAATTCTCTAGGACAGTGACGGTGAACCATTTAGAGACCGAGTGCCAAAACTGCAACCCAAAACCCACTTATTTATTGCAAAGTGCCAACACTAGAATAAAATGTGAAAAACTGAGGTTTTGGTTTAGAAAAAACAACTCACAGCCAGTCCAAGCAACTCTCCCTCCCTCCCTCCCTCCCTCCCTCCCTCCCTCTCTCTCTCTCTCCTTGGCAGTGCACTGACCAACCATGCGAAAGCTCAGACAAGTTGCGGAACATGATGTCATCGCCTGGCGCTACTACTCATATGGCCCCTATGTGCGCTATTATCTGATGCTTGGCTACTGGGGCGATGCTGGGGCGACTTGGCTCATGTGCTGACAGAGAGGGTTCTGTGTGCCCGCTGTGGCATTCATGCCAAAGGTTTGCCACCACTGCCCTAACCCTACCCTGGTGCACTCCTCTAAAACTAATATAGGGGTAAAATTCCATTGAAAGGGACGGTTTGGAAAAAGCCTTCCTTGAGTAGCTGTTTCTGCACAGCTCAACATTTCTACCCATTCTAAACACATTCCAACCATCGAAATCATATCAGGAGATCTTGTTTTTCTAACCCTAACCCTACCCTGGTGCACACCCCTAACCCTAATATAGGCCTATAGTTTGATTTAAAAGAGGACGATTTTTAAAAAGCCTTCCTTGAGTAGTTTCTTCTACACTGCTCATCATTTCTCCCCCTTCTGAACTCATTCCAACCAACAAAATCATACAGGACACGTTTTTCTACCCCTAACCCTACCCTGGTGGACACCCCTAACCCTAATACAGGGCTAAAGTTCCATTGAAAAGAGGGCAATTTTGAAAAAGCCTTCTTTGAATAGCTTTTTCTGTACATCTCAACATTTCTGCCTATTCTAAACACATTGCAACCATTGAAATCATGCCAGGACACCTCGTTTTTCTAACCCTAACCCTACCCTGGTGCAAACCCCTAACCCTAATATAGAGGTACAATACCTTTGAAAGGGGTAATTTTGAAAATGCCTTCCTTGAGTAGCTTTTTCTGCACAGCTCAACATTTCTGCCCATTCCAAACACATTCCACCCATCAAAATTGTGCCCGGACACCTCTTTTTTCTAACCCCAACCCTACCCTGCTGCACACCCCTAACCCTAACATAGGAGTAAAATACCATGGAATGGGACGATTTTGAAAAAGCCTTTGTTAAGTAGCTTTTTCTGCACAGCTCAACATTTCTGCCCATTCCAAACACATTCCACCCATCAAAATCATACCAGGACACCACGTTTTTGTAACCCTAACCTAGTGATGGTGAACCTTTTAGAGACTGAGTGCCCAAATTGCAATCCAAAACAGACTTATTTAGCACAAAGCGCTAACACTACAGTAAAACCTGAAAACTGAGGTTTTAGTTTAGAAAAAACAACTCACAGACAGGCCAAGCAAAAAATAAATATATTTGGCAGTGCACTGACCGGCCATGCGGAAGCTCGGACGACTCGCAGCTAATGAGTCGTGGCTCGTGACTTCATCGCCTGGCGCTGCTAATCCTTTCCGAGCACATACATGGCTCCTATGTGGGCTGTTATCCAATACTTGGCTGCTGGAGCGATGCTGGCGCGTCTTGGCTCGCCTGGCAACAGAGAGGCCTCTGTGTGCCCCTGGTGGCACATGTGCCATAGATTCACCATCACTGCTCTAGGATCTCCAGCAGGGAATTTTTCACTTCACCCTCTACTGTATCTATTGGCTATTGCAGGGACTGAACTGGGAATCTCCTGCATGCAAGTCTGTGCTCTCCCATTGAGCTGTTGCCCTTCTCATAGGACAGGGAGGCATGTTCTCAATGGAAGCAAAATGCAGGTCACTCGTTTGGCAGCCTCACATGTGAATGGGACGGACATATTGTATGTGGTCAGTGCCCAGTGAACTACCTGGGAGTTGAGCTTTCCCGAAACAAAGGCTGGATAGAGTTTTTGTCATTGTGACACACACGACTCTTCATATTACATGCATACAACTCTTGTCGAGTGTCATCAGCAAAAAGACAAGCCCAGCCACTGAGGACCTTACAGTCCAGTAAAGCAAATCTCAAAAGCAAGGAAGAAGCTGGTAGAGCATGGGAGGAATATGGACTATGTGGCTGTTACATATGCTTAACTTTCCCTTCTTTTAAAGAGGGCATAAGAAGTAAAAGAGAAAGCCAAAGATCCAAGGGGAGACTGAGGATTATTTGGGAGTGAATAGGGTATTTCTTTAAAAGTCTTTGATACATAGGGAGCAGAATTAATTATGCAAAATAAATACATTTAGACACATTTGCTTAATTTATATAAATTACATAATTTAGCTATTGTTGGTGCAGAACCTGGTCAAATCTTTTTCTCAAGTATATCACACATGCTATTTATCACATGTTCTAACAGATTTGAAAACTTTCCCCAGAACATTAAGGACAGCCTTTATGTTAAGGGTTACTCGTGATGTGTTTCAGTGCTCCATAGCTTATCCTAGCATCCTACATTTTTTTTAGCATTTCAGTCCTCTCTCTCATTTCCTGTTGCGGTGTCTGTCCATCTCTCCAGAAAAGCATTTCATTGAACTTCGCCGTGAAGAGCTGATCCAGCGGACCACCAGTGTTCATCAGATCCTGGATAAATTATATGACTCTGACATCCTCGACGGAGAGCAATACCAAAGGATCTCCCCAAAGGAAATCAGCCAGGAAAAAATGCGAGAGCTCTATCGGGTTCTACCAAGCTGGAACCGTTTTTGTAAGGATCAGCTTTATGAGGCACTGAAGAGGAAAAGCAAGTTCCTCACTGAAGATATTGAAGGGAGATAAGGCAGCAAAGAAGACAGAGCAAGAGATTTCTGGGGAGCACTCGGCTGTAATCTGCCCCACACACATACACAACACTTCACTTCGTTTCAAAACTATCGCTTTAGAGAGACAGTTCCTAAATCAGCACCAGGGGTCACTTCAATCAGAGTCTGTTTTTTCCTTGCTATCTCTTTGCCTCCCCTACTTCATCCATTTCTTCCGTATGCAAGATTGTGAGTGTGCTGCCATTTTGACTGAAGTAAGACACCCTTCCATCAATTAGACTTTGTGGTTGACTGTGTATCACAGGAAAATGCTTCTAACAGAGGCATGGTGTTTTTTATAGTGAAAAGGAACAGAACTTTCTGGAAAGGGAAATCTAAAGTGGAGAAGCGGAAGGGGTACTTAATTCTATTCCCTCCACTATTGATTTGAAAGCTTCTTCTAAGGCAGTGGTAAGCAACTTGGTATCCTTTGGATGCTTCAGACCATAATTCCCATGAGTCCCAGTCAACCAATTATCAGAGATTAAGGAAACTGTAGCCTGGAACATCTGGAAGACACCAAACTGCCTATTTCTGCTCTAATGCCCCCTTTTCAAAGTCCATATATTGGGGCGGCCAGCCTTATGCAACAGGACAGGCTCATACAGCAAATGTCAGATGTTTGAGAGCTGCATTATTCACTTTTGCAGAAGTAAGATTCTATGGGGCGATCTGTTTACCTAATGATCTATTAATGAACATTGCAAACACAATGTCACAAAACGAATCTCTTATTGACAACTATAAAACAGATAAAATGCGCAATTGTAACAACAAAATGCTAAAACATGTGCACTCAGGTCCTTGACAACAGCACTAATAGAGAAGTTGCTGACAGAATTGCAAAGTTCAAGTGTCCTTTTGAATTCAAATTCAAACAAGAAAATCCAAGAGATCTTAACTGGCTTGAGTATAACATAGAAGAATCAGCTCTACGTGCAGAATCTCCAAAACCCTGGAATAAAATACCAATTCAGTTGCACATGCATGAATTTACTAAGTGGATTCACCCCGCTAATACAAACATATAGGAATTATACCTAGACCAAGTCGGCAAGAGCCTTAGCAGTGACAACACCCCGCCCAGCCTCTTCGGTTTTCCCGCTCTTTTCGATTCCAATCTCTCGCTCTGAGCGCGCTCTTCCTTAATCCCACCCCTTGGGGCTGAACCAATATTTCTTAGGGGTTGCCCAGACAGATCCGCTTTCCATCAGTCACTAGTACTCTGTAGTCAAGCGGCGGAGACTGCCTTTTCAAAATGACCTGTGCTGACTTTCTTATAACGGGGCGCAGCGCACTAAACCGAGAGACACGCGCCGGGGGAAAACTGCAGAGCGCGCTCGGGGTGCCCAGAGTCGTCCGATCGGTCCTGCCATGTTCGCGTTCAAGCATCTCCACGACCACACGTTTCCCTCGCTCACTGGGCGTGCACGGGACCTCGCTTTCGCTTTCAGTTCCCTCGAACAAGGAGGCGGTGGCTCCCCTCTCGCCCGCTCCTCCCAGGCCCCACGGGAGTCCTAGCGCAAAGCGGAAACGGAGCTGCGAGGCTGCGGCTCTAGGCGAAGCCACCGGCGTTGCCCCTCCGCCAGGGCCCTTTGGGGCAGGCACGCTCCGCCCCGCCTCCGGCAAGCCCCGGTGCCACCTCCCGCCCTGGGCTTGCTCCTGCCTTGCGCTTCGGCGCATTTTTCCTGGGTGGCGCCCAGGCGCTGAAGAGGCGCGATGGAGAAGACGGTCCGCGACTGCCTCGTGGCCGCCTTGGAGGACCTGGCGGACGACGAGCTGAAGAAGTTCAAGGGCAAGCTCCACGAGCTGCCGGTCAGGGAGGGCTACGACAACATCCCCCGAGGGAGGCTGCAGAAGGCGGACGCCTTGGACCTGAGCGACCTCCTGGTGAGCTACTACACGGAGGGCTACGCCGTGGAGGTGGCGGCCGCGGCGCTGGGAGCCGTCAACTGCAAGCCCCAGGCGGAGAGGCTGCGCAGAGGCACCGGGAACGGTAAGGAGGAGAGCGGACTGGCTGCACACTTGCCCCGCTCCCAGCTCCGCGGCGGTGGGGCGATCGTCTTTTCTGCTGGTTGGGAAGAGCTGCGGCTGCGTTCGGCCTCCCCGGAAAAAGCACATCTCCCTTAAACGTCAGAAGTCTCTTTGCTCCACCGGCGCGCGAGGGACTGAAAGCAACCGATCTTGCTTTGCTGCTCCAGTCGCCCAATTCCAAGCTGAGAAGCCTACGCTGTCCCTCTCGATCAGGGCGGATCCCGCTGAACGCTTCCCGCTTCGGCTGGGCCGTCGATGAAGCGACTTAAAATGCACAGATAGCACCGTGGGGCGCGCGTGTGCCCGTGTGTGCACCCCTCAGTCTCCTCCAGGCATTCTCAGCCTCCCTTGTCCCGGGAACAAAAGCTGCTTGCTAAACTTCCTCTTTCAGTTCTTTGAACTGTTTAGAAGCCCTTACAGGAAATGGGAAGAGACATCATAAAATTAGAAAAGCAAACTTTTTCCCCTTCTTGTTTAGCATCACATTGTCTTTTCACTCTCCATTAAGTGTTGCGTTTTCTTTCCTTGACTCTCTTTATATTTTCTAAAACTTTTTAAAACTGCTTACCTGATGCTTAAAGATATGAATGTCTTATCTAGTCTTGCATCACTGGAGTTAATGAAATATAGGCCCTCTAGTGCTACAGCCACCTGTGTAAATTTGTCTAATTCTTCCTGCCTAATTTATCCCATCAAGATTAGGGTGGGTGCAAGAAGCCTTCCTCTCTGAGAATTTCTGCTTTTGTTTTTCTGTCACTGCCTTCCACAGGCTTCCCTGCCTCCCATATTCAGGATTCATACCTATCCATCAGCAGCAACATGCAATCTTCAAAGAGCTTCTGATGGGATGCTGGGACATCGCCCCTTCTGCTGCCCTCCTTTCCCTGAAAAGATCTGCCTGTTTCACACATCACCAAACTCCTCCTCCCTTTCCATTCCAGGTGACCACAGAGCTCTTCCGGGACCAGCACTTTCCACCAGGTCTGTTTTAGGAAGAGATGGTGAGTTCCTCCCCACTCATGGTCCCAGATAGGGTCTGCCCCTTCCCATGTCTGGGAGCCGGCCTAAGCAGCCTGCACCAGGGGTCATATTTGCCATGTGCACAGTGGCAAACGTATCTCTGTTTCATGCCACTTTAACTGTACTGGCCCCCCAGAAAGAATCTGGGAACCTGCAGGCTGATGGTGTCCCAGAGGCCTGGTCAGCTGCACTCAAGCCTATATAACAGGAGTGGTGAATTTGCCCTGGGTGTCTGCTGAGTTTTATAAATGCACACATTCTGCGTTGGAGGAAATGTGTTTCTTCCTGTCCCACTTTGCAAAAGGCCACGGTGCAAAGCGCTGGCTGATGGACCCCAGTGATTTCCCAAGGTCACTTCTGCTTTCTTCTGCTTCCCAAGGCACTGTGCAATCTCCACAAAGTGAATCATTTAATTAATTTTCAAAATCTAAAAACTATGCAGACATTTCCAGGAATGATTAGTCCAGCTTTGTTTAGGAAAAAGCAAAACAGAGGGGACCCTCTGCATAGTGAATGTGGATGAAAGTCAGGCTTGTCCGCACAGAAATGGTGCTGCGGCCGTTGAATTGATGCATGCTTGCACCATTCTTCCAACTGCCTGGTGAGGTCTCTGGTGCGGGCGGGTCGCTCAATTTCATCTCTTTGTTTGACAGCGATGCAGGAGGCGGTCCCAGCAGAGCAGCATTTCATTGAGCGGCACCGAGAGGCGCTGATCCAAAGGACTGGCACAGTGGAGGGCGTTCTGGATCAGCTCTATGGAACCGTCATGGATGAGGAGCAGTATGCCAGGATCTGCTCAAAGGGGACCAACCAGGAAAAAATGCGGGAGCTCTACAAGCTGGTGCCAAGCTGGAACCGCTATTGCAAGGATCAGCTGTACAAGGCCCTGAAGAGCAAAAACAAGTTCCTCATTGCTGACCTTGAAGGCCAGTGAGGCCCTCAAGGCACAGCAGCTTCCCAGGGCACCGAAATCCAACTCTCCGCACCGGAGCAGCAGAACCTCTGTCAGCCTGAGGGCCAAATGCCATTCCAGAGAAGTTCACCAGGGCCACAATTAAGTGGTGGTGGGCCAAAGACACAAGGGATGTGCAAAATGCCAGCATCTTTTAGCTTAAAGCCCTTACTGCTAGTAAATAAACCGTCAGTCTTCTAAAATGGCATGTCTTATCTTGCATGGAGTTCTAGCATGGAGCTGATTGCCCCAAGAGAAGAGAAAAGTTAAGTTCTTGCCTTCACAAAATAGTTTGCATTAAAAAAAAAATGAAAAAGGAAGGCCATGACACAGCTACCCTTATACGCCACTGAACGTTCTTTAAAAGTGAAGTGTGATTTCCTCGAAGCTGTTCTGCATGACTCTCTCTAGAAGAGTCAGCTTTGCCCCGGGGTTTCACATTACCTATGTTGACATATTACCCATGTTGTTCAAGACAGAAGCAGCCTTTGAACGCAGACTTTCCACAGACAGACCGATTCACTATGGATTTCAGGGCACTGGCTCTTTATGAGTGATGGGGAAAGCAAGCATTCTGGATATGCTCAGGAAAGTTCTTTTGTTCCCATGTCCTAATGCTGAGCCCTAGCTTCAGAAGCCCTTCAGAATCCATAATGATCTTTACTGTGCCCTTAAGGTGGTGGTGCAAAATGAGCGTGAATGCCCCTGCAGGTGCCATGTTTGCCATGCTGAGCTACAAAACTCAGTGGGCAGGTCAGACCCACCCAAGATGTTAAAAGGGAGGGAGAGTGGATGCAGGTTCATATGATCCTATGAGGTACGTCCAGTCTGCTAAATATGATAAGGCACAGAATGGAAGCTGCGTCCATTCTTACCAAGCTGAATTCTTGCCACCACCAATATTTCTCTGTGGCAAAGCTGAGATAAACAGGATGCATGTGGTCCAAGCAAGCCCTGCCAGCTACAACTCACAGCCACTACTAAAGCTGATCAGCTGTTCTTAAGCCCACAAAAGACTTGTGTGCCAGAAATGCCACTGGAAGCGAGCCATGCAGCTGATTCCTACATAAACCATCCTTTCCCCTGCCCTGGGGTTCCTGTCTTGCAGGTTTATCTACAACTGATGATATTTCAACTTTTTTTTACCCTGGCAGGTTTATCTACAAGGGAAGATGCCTTCTTCCTCATCTGAACTGCATTTAACGGAGGGGCGCCAGAAGCAGCTGCCCTGATGGGCAGAGGGGTTAGACATCCTCCTGGATGAAAAGACAGATCAAAAAATTTCTCCCAGAGGAAGCAATTATGACAGAACTGTAGCAGCTTTTCAGATGGCCTGGCTTCTGAGTCTACAACGTTTCAATCCCAATAGTTTCTGAAGCAATGCTCTGGAAGGGAGATGAGGCCAGAAAGAAAGCAGGGCAGAACTGCTCCACGTGGGGCTGGACTCCAACCCCGCGCCCTTCTCCCTCTGCCGTGGCGCTTTCCCTTCTGCCCTCTTTGCGCCCGCAAAGCACACGGGCTGGAGGAATCTTGAGGCAAAGCAGCATTTGCTGCTGCCACAGAAGGGATCCAGGATCCCGTTTGCAACTTTAACTGCTTATCCACCCAATGGAACTGAGGCTCATAGGCTGTGCTGCATCAAGCACACCCTTTCAGTTGTCTGCTTACAATGGCACAAGGTCTTTTTGCAGAAGTTCCATCCAGACTGGGGCTGCCATGTGGACAGAGGGAAGGTCTGTTCACTCCTTCCAGCCTGTGCCGTGTTTCCTACCAAAAGGCACTAGGCAGCAGATGCTGGGACTGGGGGGAGAGGCAGAGCGAGGGCTGTGACAGAGGGCAGGTCCCATGCCCTGCCCTGTGCTGTTTCCAGAAGGTGCAGTGGCAGGCAGGAGGATGCCGAAGGAAGAGCCGTCTGCCAGTCTGGTGGATTTTTGTGTGTGGTGTTAGATCTGGGTTTAGTCAGAGCAGACCCACTGAAAGGAATGGGGCTCACCTCGCTCCCATTGCTTTCAGTGGGACTACTCTAGCGACGGATCCAACCCATGCAATGGGAGGGGAAGGACGTTTGGACAGCAAGGTCTCTGGAGCAGGTCCTGTGTCCCAATTGATGCTCTTTCTGGCAACCCCATGCACGCTCTGGGTGTTGCCAGCCACAAAGAGACACCGCGTCCCTCCTGTTCTCGCACCTTCACTGTATTGGTATTTGTGGTCTCCTTTTTCCAGAACCTCATCTCACCTGCATCTCTGATTCAGAAAGCTCTTTATCAGTCTCTCTGACCTGATTCACATGACCAGCACAGCCCCCGGGACCAGGTTGCCAGTTCATGCCCTACCAAGTCTTGTACTGTCTGAACCTAGCAGTTTGGTCAGGCAGTTATCAAACCAGCCAACAACCCTACAGCTGGTTGTGGGTTCTGGATGGTTTGCTAATCACCTGGTAAGCCACCCTTCTTGAGTTCAGACATTGCAAAGACCAGCACCTCTTGGAGATAATTGGGGGCTTGAATTGGCATGTGGCTGGCACATGTAGACGTGATCAGCAAGCCCTGTGGCTCATTCACCACCCTCCTGCTGCACCAGGCCTCTTTCCCTGGCTGGGTTCAGAAAACACAACAACCCAAACTCAAGGGTTGAGCCTGGGCTAAGTTTGGATTGTTGCTGAATCTTGTATTGTTGATGCAAATAACCATGAATAACCCACGAAGGCCTATAGTTGTGAATGGTGGGTTGTTTGTGGTTAGCAAACCACATGGTTTTGCTCACATGGCTGGCTTCAGGAATAGCCCACATTTCCCCAGCAATGCAGTCAAGGGTTTGGGTGACCCTGCTGTCTGCAGCCAGTCTTTCTCTGCGCAGCCGCGTTGCAAGGACAGGCTGCCGGAGGATGCCGGCAGCAGCGCGCCTAGCCAGCCGTAGTCCTGGAGGGCACGAGGCTGTGGAAGGACCCTAAGTTCCACTGCCTTTTATGGGAAGAAAGGAAGCCGTGGCAGGGGCAGAAGAAAAGACGCGAGCGGGTTGAGGACAGCTCCGCGCCACGAGCTCCGCCTTCCCCAGCAGCGCGCTGCGAAGTTCAGGCGCGGCTGCGCGGCTGCCTTGGCGCCCTTTCCTGGAAGCGGTTCTTAGCTGAAGTGGAGGGAGATGGCGAACTTGTCGGTCCGCGACTGCCTCGTGGCCGCCTTGGAGGACCTGGCGAACGACGAGCTGAAGAGGTTCAAGGCCAAGCTCAGCGAGCTCCCGGTCAGGGAGGGCTACGACAACCTCCCCCGAGGGAGGCTGCAGAAGGCGGACGACTTGGACCTGAGCGACCTCCTGGTGAGCCACTACACGGAGGGCTACGCCGTGGAGGTGGCGGCCGCGGCGCTGGGAGCCATCAACTGCCAGCCCCAGGCGGAGAGGCTGCGCAGAGTCATCCGCAGGGACGCGTAAGGGGCAAGGTAAGAGGCGCCCGGCCTGCCCGCGAGGAGAGCCAGCGCCCCAGGCCGTGCGCAAGGCGGGAGGAGCTCTCCGGCTTGGCGGTCCTGGCAGCGCTCCATCAAGACGCCAGGGGAGGGATGGGGAGGAGCGCGCCGCACCCTGGGCTGGGGCCTCTAGTTGCGGAGGGATGCCTTGGAAGAACTGACAGGGAAGGGAACAGCGCCCGCCCCCGCACTGCTTTAATCTAATTGGAAAGGGTTTTAAAACCAATCCATGTATTATATCCTGTGAATCAACAGGTGTCTTCCCCAAAACTTTTTTTCTGTTCTGTTTAATTTCCTTTCTTGTCAGAAACCCTATTTATTAAATGTGTTCTTCTGCTTCTTCTTCCATTTCGTTTACTTTACCTGAAAAACTGCAATGCAAAAACAAGAAAGGAAACTGCTTTCTAAATTTCAGCTGTATAATATTGAGCAGGATCGATGACAGGAGAAATCAGAATACTAATTGTTTTGCATATTGTGAATTATTTAAAAAGTGCACCAACATTTCTGTGGGATTTGCATTTCTTATTCCTTCCAACTGGCCATAAAGATGTCACCTCCTCTGTTTCCCTTTTCCTTCTTCTGCATAAATTGGCTCCCTCCTAGCTGTTCAATCTTGTCTCATCTCTGCATCTTCCTTAAAGTTCCTCCTTTTGCCCTTAGAGACATTGCAGATGTGTCCAAGTCTCTTTCATGCCCGGTGTTTGCATGAGTGAGAAGTTTCTAACATGTCAGGGCCCCAACTTGCATTATATTGTCTGAGTGCTTCAGCCAAATATTCCAGAAATAGCTGACCTTCCTAGATCTAAAAACCGAACAAAACAAATGGGCAGAACTGAACAAAGACCACCCACGAGTGACTTCCCCACCAGTTCTGTCTGCGAGCAATTCCTCCCGCTTGTGCACCAGAGTTTTAGCACCCCTGAGGGCCCCCTGGAATCAGCACAAATGCTTGTTTCTGGAATGGGGCTTGCCTAAGGGAGCGCTAACAACAGGCTCTGTTCCAGAAACTCATGTTTCCCACCCACTGGGCGGCTTGCCCTCAGAAGTGCCAAATCCCTGTTGCAGAAGTGATGGGTGCCACTTGCAGAATGGGGGACTGACTGTTTGTGGATGGGTTTCTTTGAGGATGGGCAGTCTTGGAGACGACCCAAAATTCCTTACTAGCCAACATTGTTTCTTATTACATTTTTGTTGCTACGTTGCATTTATAGGCCTTACAGTCCCCTTCCAACTCTACTGTTCTATGATATCCTACCTCTTTTCTTTTTGCAAGGAACCCAGGGCAGCTTACACAGGCCTCTATGCCATCTATGCTCACAACAACCCTGTGAGGTAGGTTAGGCTACAAATGAACTGGCCCAAAGTCACCCAGTGAGCTTCATGGCCAAGTTGGGACTACGACTTGGATCATCCAGTCCAGCACGCTCACCACCACACCCTTGAGACAAATGTTCAACCTTGTATTTCTTCTCAGAGAAGTCATACACATTTCTCCCAACCTGGACACCTCTCCAGTTAATTTCAAAACTTTATTCGATTACTAGATTGACCATGAATTTCCAAGACTGCTCTGCTCTCTTTACCAATCCACTGCTTGAAATGTGTGCCTTTTGTTTGCTGGGCTGAGGCAGCTGTGCTTGTTTCAGGAGTGCAGTGTCGTTTTATAGGCCACCTCAGTGAGTTACAGCAGCTGCAAGACTAAAGCAAAACACAGACTGCTGTGAATAAACTATTCCAAAAAATACAGATGTAGAGTTGGATCCAAACTTACTCAGAGCAGATCTGCTGAAATCCATGGGAGTTAAATTAATCCCGATTTACTTAGCTGTTTCTCTCATTCACCCATTCTCAAAAAAATACCAGAGGCAACACAAAGTCATGCCCTTAGCTTTGCTATTGTTTCTTCCTCCCTGACCCTTTCTTCCCCCATCGTCCTGCATGACTGTGTTGCCTCTGACTTGTACACTTGAGATAATATGTGCACAGGTCACATGGAACCTTCTAGGATCTAGAACATGGTTGGGCAAGCTGTGGCCTCCAGAAGTTTTGCCAAAGAACCCCCTGCAATTGCAGCCAGCACAGACTTATAGAACAAAACATCTGAAAGGTCACAAGTGATCCACCCAGACCCAGAGGGTGTCCTACAAGATTCTGGGCTATTGCCCCTTTCTCTTGCTTGCAACACGACTTCATACATGTGCCGACTCTTGCTCTGATTCTCTTGCAGGTGCTTGTAACTCCCCGTGCCATCCGTCAGTGGCATCTCCAGAAGAACCTTCCCTGTATGCCCAGATACTGCCAGTTTCCAAAAACATCTGGGGGCCCAGATGCCACACTTCAGTCATGACAGCCTGGCAAAATCCTGATTCACTGATGCCATATGTGCCAGGTTTATCCCAAAGGATTTAAATGGAATTTTACCAGTGCAATGTTGAAAATGTTCTCAGGGAAATCCCTGCCATCACATAACAAAACTACAGTTTCCAGGACTCCAGAAAAATAGAAGGTTGTGGACCAAGTTTCAGTTCTTTTGCACCCGACCACATGGCGTGGATGTCTGTCCGGCTTTCTCTCACACTCTGTGTTTTTAAAAAATCTCAGGTGCTTGCCATCTTGTTTATAAATGAATTTGCACATTTGGTTAAGTTCTTATATTTGAAAAAAAATGAACCAGGCAAAGTTCTTGCTTAATCCTAATCATTCCACATATCATCAAGGGGTGCTGGAATATCAGATCCAGTAGACTGTCACAGCAGACCTAAAATGGCAACCTTCTAAATGAAGAACACCAAAACTTCTCAAGGGGACAAAAGTATAAAATGGGGAAACTCTGCTACTTGGTGGGGCTCCTGTAAGAATAAAGGAACTGAAACCATGTTCATGTTTATAAATCTTGAATATGAGGCAATGAAGATGACAAATAATACAATTCTGGGACACACAGAATTCCCCCGTATGCCGTTTTTCTTCTAATAACCCTATAATGTTACCTTCCAAGCAATCAGTGTTTAAGTTCAAATTCATTTGCCCTCTGGGGCAAAATACACAAGACGCATTGTGCTGTTGTGCTATTATCTGCATTCCAGGTTTACACCCAGTGTCCAAGTTGTACATTAACTCATCAATATTCAAAACCTGTATTTTTTAAAGAGATGGATTTCTAGTCCTCATAGTTGCAGAGGAGTGTAAGAAAATGGACACATCACACCTAGCCCTCAATAAAAATTAATTATCTCTTCTCACCTGGAATCCTGGGAGTGTTTTTCAGGAGTCGGGGCTCAAAGAAGCCAGGAGGTGATGAAATTTGCCTTTTAAAGGGCATTTTTACAACAGGATGTTTAATGGGCACATGATAAAGTTAGGGAGTTTTAAAGCTTGGATTGTAGTCAAAGAATCTGGCTGAGATTTCCTCACAAATTGTACAGATATCAATGCCCGAAGTGAATAATGCTGCCAAAATAGCCAGGATGAACTGTTTGATCCAGCTAGTCTCTTCTTACGTTTTCAGATATGAGCTAGGTACACTTACATCCCCAAACAAGCACAGGACTTCAAGGGTTCTGTGGAAGAAATGCAGAATCAAACCGTCTTACACATATATGTATTCTGTGGACCAAGCAAACTCTACCAACCAGGAACTAGCAGGAGCCCTTGGGTATTGCTTAAGGTCAAAACCTGAAGGAGGCCAGAGATGTCTTGTTAGAAAGGAAAGGACAAAAACATGGGAAACGGGTGCCATTTCCTTTCTGCTGGTGTGATACCAGTTCCACAGCCACACCCTGATTTCTGTGTCTGCAAGTCAAAGCACAGCATCTATGGGGAAACTTAAGACACACCCTGAGGAAAAATCCCACAGGGAATGAAACGGTGGTCAACAGAAATGCCAGCTGGAGGGGCTCCAGCCCATATTTTGGCTCGGGACCAGATTATATTGGGGGGCATGAAACCACCCCGTGGAGGGGTAGGTATGGGTGCTTCCTTCTCCCACTCAAATGTTTCTCTGTTCATGGGGCTTGCTCATTTGACTACAACAAGGGAAGGACTCTGGGCAGAAATAGGAGTTCTTGCAGTAAGAAAGGTGGGGGAGCCCTCTGCAGCCCGGGGAGGCAAGAAAGAGGCGAGGCACAGATGGGAGTCAACGAAGGCCACAGGGTTTCCTATATATGATCTGTTACAGGATGTCAGCCTGGGAACTGAACCTACTTCAGCAGCTAGCCTGATGGGCGCCTTGGAGAGGGTGGTTGTGGTCCCCCCCCACTTGACCATACCTGCATGGGGGGCAAGAGAGGTCTGCCTCTATTGCACACATTGGCCCAGAGGCATTGAATCCCTTGAGAAGTGCTCCCTGCCACTCAGGTGTCTCTCTGTGCTCTTACCTGGTTTCCCCAGTTCTGGGGAAATGTGACCTGTTAATCTTCTATCAGGGTTAACCTCCCATAGAAACTTCAAGGTAGAGCAGCCCAAAAAAACCACCCCAGGCCAGAAATAACTACTCAGACCCACAGAAGAGCACCACAGCCCCACTACTGCAGGGAGAGAGGGAAGAGTCGAAAAAGGGCAGAGGGCAGTGCTGAGAGACCACACCCCACCTGCCGCCCATGGCATTCCTGAATGCAACTTTTCAGTGAGAGACCAAAAGAGCTACTATTCGGCCAGTGCAAAGAAACGAGAATAATGAAAGAGTGAAAACAAGAGACCTCTTCCAGAAGATCCAAGAAATCAAAGGAAAATTCAAACTGAGATTAGGAATGCTGAAAGACCAGCAAGGGAACATGCTATCCCACCAGGAGAAAATAAAGAAAAGGTAAAAATAATATAAGGAAGAACTATACTAGTTGTTTCATAAAAAGACAATCCTTCAAAGAGAAATCCTGTGAGGATGAACCTGCCATGTTCACAGTTTCTTTTAGAATGGGGAAAGCCTCGTTTTCTCCAGGATGGTCCCATTATTCATTGCAGGAGCCCTGTGTAAATTTGCTAGTCCACCTGTACCATAGACCCACCTTGCGTTGTGCCATGAAACCTACAAGAATACACTGAAAGGCAAAGAGGGGGACCCCGGAGGAAAAAACCCTTCTTTGAAGGATGATCTAATCCGCCCAAAAGAAATCAGAAGTAAAGTGTTGGCTATCCACCTCCTTTAGGGCACAACAGCGAATGACAAGCTTTACAAATTGCACTGTACTGGTCCTAATTCCGCAATGAGGAATTCTGTATCTCTGATTGCAAAAACAACATTTTAAACCAGTTAGATTTCTGTAACTCCTAATTGTTTATCTGTTACCCAAGCCTTCGATGGGTCATAATGTTTTTCTGGATGCCTATGATACCTTGATGTTTCTGTATTATTCCCCATTGCCGGCCCCTTCTCACCCATTCAGAATCTCATCACTGCCTTGAAACTGTGTAGAGAACTCACAACTTATAAAAAACTGTGCCCTGGAAACATGTAGCTGGTGGGTGTACCTCTACCCAGCAGTGCTTTTGTTAAGGCTGTCTCTGCAGAGGGGTTTTTTGGATGTTCTTCCCAATAAAATTGCTGAGGTTCATAACACAGATGTCTCCCTGGGATCCAAGCACACATTTTTGCAGGCTGCTAAACTGGGATTTCCTGACAACACCCATACATAGTGATAAGAAATACAATTGTTGTTGCTGTTAATCGCAAAGTCGTGTCTACCCATCGCGGCCCCATGGACAACATTCCTCCAGGCCTTCCTGTCCTTCTCTATCCCCCAGGGTCCACCCAAGCTCACACCCACTGCTTCAGTGACGCTATCTAGCCACCTCATCCTCTGCCATCCCCTTCTTCTTCTGTTTTGGCTCTGGCCTCTTGGCAGAGCAGCAGAGGCACAGGCTGGGAGCGAGTGCTGAGTGGCCAGGGGACTGGAGAAGGCAAGGGAGGAGCTGGGCAGGGGAGCAGGGGGCCAGGAGCAGCGGAGGGGAAGGGCTTCGCCCCTTGTCTGTGTCCCTTGGGCTGCGGCCCGGGCTGTCCGGAGACTCCCTTCCCTGAGACACAGAGGCTTGATTTTTTGTTTGTTTGCCTGTGCTGTGCTGTGCTTTGTTTTTCTTCCAATTTAAATTTAAGCTTATTTTATCCTTGTGTGTGTGTGTGCGTGTGTGTGTGTGAAAGTGGGTTTTTGTCTGGGAGAACTGGGCAAGTGAGAGGAACTGCAGGACAGACAAGGCAGGGGACCAAGGTAAGGCCTCGGAAGGGATACCGATGGCAGGCCAGAAGATGGCCTTGGCGGGAGTCACGGGTGTTGCTGTCCGCTGCAAGAGCCGTGACATGTTCGCCCTTCTCCCCCAGGAGAGGCAGGGATACACTTGCCCTCGGTGCAAGATGGTGACCCTGCTAGAAGAGGAGGTGAGGTGCCTGAGGGCCTAGAGGGCTCTCCAGGCCCCCCCCGGAGCAGCCCCCCTCTGGACAGAGGGTTGAGGGAGAGGCCACGGGAGGAGCAGCTGCGGAGACATGGAGGCATGTCACCCACAGGAGGAGGAGGCCAGCACGGCCTCCTCCTTCTCCTGGTACCAATCTGGAGCTGGGAAACAGGTTCTCGCCACTTGGGGAGCCTGGGGCTGATGAGGCCTCGGGGGACCAGCAGGACCCCCAGCCTGGGACGTCAGGCGGCAAGAGGGCTGCTGCAGGAGAGGCGTGGGCCAGGGCATGGCCGCCCACCAGCACCAGGAAGGCACGGCAGCGGGTGATTGTTGCTGGGGACTCCCTGCTGAGGGGCACTGAGGCGGCAGTGTGCCGCCCCAACCTGGAGACAAGGGAGGTTTGCTGCCTGCCGGGCACACGCATCCGGCATGTGATGCACAGAGTGGAGCGTCTTGTTGGCTCCGGGGGTCCGGGCTCTGGGGGTCACCAGCCACTCCTGGTGATCCATGTGGGCACAAACGATGTGGCCAGGCAGGGTGTGGTTGGGACCACCAGGGACTTTGAGGCCTTGGGGAAGAAACTCAGGGAGCTGAAGGCCCAAGTGGCCTTCTCGTCAATCTTACCTGCCCGGGGATTTGGGCCAGGAAGGGACAGGAGGGCCTCCGAGGTGAACAACTGGCTTAGGGTGTGGTGCCAGAAGGAATGCTTCGGGTTCCTCGACCATGGCACTCATTTTCTTACCAATGGACTTCTGGCAAGGGACGGGTTACACCTCATGAGGATGGGGAAAAGATCCTTTGGAGATGCTGTGGCGAGCTTCATCCGGAAGACTTTTAACTGAGCCGGGGGGGGGGGTTCAGGCCCCCCAGTAACGTGTCTGCACTGGACAAGTGTGGGAGGAGGATCAGGGCTCTGGGAGCAGGGTTTTAGAGATACTGCAGGGATGACAGGACTCCTACAGAGAGGGGCCAGGTATCAGGGAGGATGGGAGGAAGGAGGAGGCTGGGAACTCCAAGGAAAGGAAGCGGTGGGAAGGAGTTGAGGTGCATGTACACCAATGCTAGGAGCATGGGTAATAAGCAGGAAGAGCTTGAAGCTCTCCTGGGAATAAGAGGGTATGATCCGGTGGGAATCACAGAAACTTGGTGGGATGAAAGGCAAGTCTGGAATGTGAACATAGAAGGGTATCACCTTTTTAGAAAGGACAGGAAGGGAAAGAGAGGTGGGGGCATGGCTTTATACGTCAGGGAAGGGATAGGATGCAGTGAGATAGAATGCAGCACAGATGGGGATTTGGTAGAGGCAGTCTGGGTGAAACTTAGGGGTTTTGACAGGGAAAGAGACCTGACAGTGGGGGTATGTTATCACCCTCCAGGTCAACTTGAGACCCTGGATGATGTCCTGACAGGCCAGATTCTAAGGATATCTCAGGGGAGAGACACAGTAATTATGGGAGATTTCAGTCTCCCAGATGTTACTTGGGAGACTCACTCGGCGGTGACAGCCAGGTCATGTCGCTTCCTAGAAGCTATTGAGGGTGCGTTTTTCACACAGAGGGTCTGAGAGGCAACGAGGGGGGGAAACATCCTTGACTTGGTCTTGACCAATAGGGAGGAGCTGATAGATGAAGTACAGATTAGGGGAGCTCTGGATGTGAGTGATCAGTCCATCCTTTGCTTTGAGATCAGGGGACTGGGGACGTGCAGCAGGTCGAGCACTAGAAGCTGGGACTTCAAGAGGGCCAACTTTGGCCAACTGAAGGCCAGACTGGGGAAAGTCTCCTGGGATAGGTTACTGGAAGGTAAGCGAGTTGAGGAGGGGTGGATAGCACTCAAAAGGGAGGTTTTGGAGGCGCAAGCCTTGACGATACCTCTAGTCAGTAAGGTGGGGAGGGGGAGGAGAGTGCCGCCATGGATGCGAAAGGTGGTGGTTAGATGGATTAGACGAAAGAGAAACCTCCGTAGGAAATGGGTACTGGGGCAAATAGACAAAAGGGTATACCAGGAGGAGGAGGCCCATTGCAGAAGGATTCTTCACAAGGCCAAGGCTGATTACGAGCTGAGACTTGCCAAGAATATCGAGAGCAACAAAAAGGGCTTCTTTCAGCATGTAAATAGGAAGAGGAAGGGGAGACAAGTGGTGGGGCCACTAAATAAGGAGGAAGGAGATCCACTGACTGATACGAGGGAACAGGCACAGATGCTAAATGACTATTTCGCCTCTGTGTTCTCCCCAAAGCAGGATGGGGGAGATCCGCATAGGAGATTAGATGAAGCTGGGGACTTAGGGGCACAGATTAGAGTCACCCCCCTTGAAGTCGAGGGGCTTCTCAGGGCATTGGACATTACAAAGGCACCAGGCCCTGATGGGTTACACCCGAGAGTACTTAGAGAGTTGGCAGGGGTTCTCTCCCACCCACTGGCCTCCATTTTTGAGACCTCATGGAGAACAGGTGACGTTCCAGAGGGCTGGAGGGTGGCATCAGTGGTCCCAATTTTCAAAAAGGGTAGTAGAAAGGACATAGGGGATTATAGACCGGTTAGCCTTACATCCATTGTAGGAAAAACAATGGAAAGGCTCATAATAGAGAGAGATCTATTGATGCTAAATAGGGAAGGGAGGCTGACAGCCACACAACACAGCTTCCGCAAAAAAAAGGTCCTACCAGACAAACCTTGTGAAATTCTATGACAAGGTTTCAAGATGGCTAGATGGAGGGGATGCAGTGGATTTGGTATACCTGGATTTCAGCAAGGCCTTTGACAACGTGCCCCATGATACCCTGGTGGAGAAACTGAGGAATTTTGGGATACACCAAAGCACTGTCCGGTGGATTAGGGCATGGTTGACAGACCGAAAGCAGAGGGTAACCATTAGTGGGGAATCATTGGGATGGCAGCCAGTGACAAGTGGGGTCCCCCAGAGCTCTGTCCTGGGGCCGATCCTGTTTAATCTTTTCATTAACGACATGGAAGAAGGGGTGAACAGTCTGCTGATCAAATTCGCAGACGACACTAAAACTGGAGCAGTTGGCCACAAGTGAGGAGCAGGTACTCCAGATCCAAAAGGATCTGGTCAGACTGTGGAAGTGGACAGGAGACAACAGGATGGCGTTCAATGTGGATAAGTGCAAGGTCTTGCACTTGGGGCATAGGAATTATTATTATTATTATTATTATTATTATTATTATTATTATTATCATTACATTTCTATGCCGCCCCTTGCCGAAGCCTCGGGGCGGCTTACAACACAATAAAATACATTGAAATACAATAGAACATAATAAATTACCATTAAATACAAAAATACAAAAAATACACTGAGATACAAATATAATGATATAAAATTAAAATTAACAGTATAAAATAAGTAAACAAAGAATATAGGAGGAGAAAAGAGAAGGAAGAAGAAGTTGCCCTGGCCAGATCATATATTTTAAGAATTAAAATGATGTTTAAATAAAAAGGTCTTTACCTGGTGCCGAAAAACCAGTAATGACGGTGCCAGGCGGACCTCTTTGGGGAGTGAATTCCATAGGTTGGGCGCCACCGCAGAGAAAGCCCTCCTCCGAGTACTTACTCTCCTAATTTCTTTCATGGAGGGTTCCCGGAGAAGGGACTCTCCCGCAGATCTCAAGGGGCGGTCGGGCATATACGGACGTAAGCGCTCGTTCAGGTAGCCAGGACCCAAGCCATTTAGGGCTTTATAGGTCATAACCAACACCTTGAATTGGGTCTGGGCTTCAATGGGAAGCCAGTGAAGCTGACAGAGGACTGGAGTCATGTGAGCATAACACCCCGTCCCCGTCAGCAACCTGGCAGCTCTATTTTGCACCAATTGAAGTGTTCGGACCGTCTTCAGGGGAAGCCCCACGTAAAGCGCGTTACAGAAGTCTAGGTGGGAAGTCACCAGCGCGTGTGTCACCGTCGCCAGGCAGTCATACTCCAGGTAGGGGCGCAGCTGATTAATCAGCCGAAGCTGAAGGAAGGCGCTCCTCACCACCGCTGTCACCTGAGCTTCCAAAGAAAGCTCTGGGTCGAGGAGTACTCCTAAGCTGCGGACCTTGTCCCTAAGAGGGAGTGTTGCACCATTCAGGACCAGGTCAAATCCACCCTCTCTGAAGCCCGATCCGCCAACCAACAGGACCTCCGTCTTGTCTGGATTGAGTTTCAGTTTATTGGCCCTCATCCATTCCATTACCTCGGCCAAGCACCGGTTCAGCACAGCCACTGCCTCACCTGGATTAGTGGAAAACGAGAGGTAGAGCTGGGTATCATCAGCGTATTGATGATTCCACAGCCCACACCTCCTGATGACCTCTCCCAGCAGTTTCATATAGATGTTAAATAGCAAAGGGGATAGAATGGAGCCCTGTGGTACTCCATGGCATAGCTGCCATGGCACAGAGACATAGTCCCCCAGCACTACCTTCTGGAATCGACTGTTGAGATAGGAGCGGAACCAGTGCAAAGCAGTGCCTCCAACCCCCAATCCTGCTAGCCTATCCAGAAGGATACCATGGTCGATGGTATCGAAAGCCGCTGAGAGGTCCAGAAGAACCAACAGGGATGCACTCCCCCTGTCCTTCTCCCTGTACAGGTCATCGTACAGGGTGACCAAGGCAGATTCAGTACCGTACCCGGGTCTGAAGCCGGACTGAAAAGGATCCAGATAATCAGTTTCATCCAAGAGTGCTTGGAGTTGTCCCGCCACCACTCGCTCCAACACCCTGCCCAGAAACGGGATGTTGGCCACAGGTCTATAATTAGTGGCCATCTCTGGATCCAGTGACGCTTTCTTCAGGACCGGTCGTATTACCGCCTCCTTTAAAGGGGCAGGCACTCGACCCTCCCTCAGAGAAGCGTTAACCACTTCCAAGATCCAGGTCCCAATCCCGTGCTTGGAGTTATTTATTAACCAAGACGGGCAAGGATCCAATAGGCAAGTGGTGGGATGTACTCGTCCAAGCACCTTGTCCACATCATTGGGCCGCAATAATAGAAATTCCTCCAATAATTTTGGACCAGATGGTAGCACTGGCGTCTTCCCAGAGACCTCTGATTCATTAGTGGAGTCCATCTCATGACGAATCTGAGCGATTTTCTCCCTGAAATGCCTAGCAAAGTCATCACAGCGGGCCTTTGAGGGTGGCATCGGATCTTCCTTAGGACCCGGGCGAACCAGGCCTTGTACCACTCGAAAAAGCTCCGCCGGACGGCATTGTGAGGAGGCAATGGAAGTGGAAAAAAACTTCCTAAGGCCCATTTGACTTCACATTCCAGGATGTCTGGCTCAAGGTCAGTGACCACCCCATTGTGGTTATCAGGGACGTTGAGCTCTTTCTTGTATAGTTCCTCTGTGTAATCTTGCCACCTCTTCTTAATCTCTTCTGCCTCCGTTAGATTCCTGCCATTTTGGTCCTTTATCATGCCCATCTTTGCATGAAATGTTCCCTTCATATCTCCAATTTTCTTGAAAAGATCTCTGGTCCTCCCTATTCTATTGTTTTCTTCTATTGCACTGTTCATTTAAGAAGGCATTCTTATCTCTTCTAGCTATTCTCTGGAATTCTGCATTCAATTGGGTGTATCTTTCTCTTTCTCCCTTGCCTTTTGCTTCTCTTCTTTCCTCAGCTATTTGTAAAGCGTCTTCAGACAGCCATTTTGCTTTCTTGCATTTCTTTTTCTTTGGGATGGTTTTAGTTGCTACTTCTTGTACAATGTTGCGAACCTCCATCCATAGTTCTTTAGGCACTCTTTCTATCAGATCTAGTTCCTTAAATCTATTTGTCACCCCTACTGTATATTCATCAGGGATATGATTTAGGTCATACCTGAGCGGCCTAGTGCTTTTCCCTACTTTCTTCAATTTAAGCCTAAATTTTGCAACGGGAAGCTCATGATCTGAGCCACAGTCAGCTCCTGGTCTAGTTTTTAGTGACTGTATAGAGCTCCTCCATGTTTGGCTGCAGAGCACATAGTCAATCTGATTTCTGTGTTGACCGTCTGGTGATGTCCATGTGTAGAGTCGTCTCTTGAGTTGTTGGAAAAGAGTGTTTGCTATGACTATCGTATTCGCTTGACAAAATTCTACCAGCCTGTGCCCTACTTCATTTTGTACTCCAAGGCCAAACTTGCCTGTTATTCTGGTTATCTTTTGGCTTCCTACTTTAGCATTCCTATCCCCCATGATGATGAGGACATAATTTTTGGGTGTTAATTCTAGAAGGTGTTATAGGCCTTCATAGAACCGGTCAACTTCAGCCTCTTCAGCACCAGTGGTTGGGGCATAGGCTTGGACTACTGTGATGTTGAATGGTTTGCCTCGGATTCGAACTGAGATCATTCTGTCATTTTGGAGATTGTATCCCAGTACTGCTTTTCCTACTCTTTTATTGACTATGAAGGCTACGGCATTTCTTCTGAGGGATTCTTGCCTGCAATAGTATACCTGATGGTCATCTGAATTAAATTCACCCATTCCTGTCCATTTTAGTTCACTGATTCCTAAGATGTCGATGTTCAGTCTTGTCATCTCTTGTTTGACCACATCCAGCTTGCCTTGATTCATGGATCTTACATTCCAGGTTCCTATGGAGTATAGATCATTGCAGCATCAGACTTTCCTTTCACCACCAGATACATCAGCCACTGAGTGTCCTTTTGGCTTTGACCCAGTCACTTCATTCTTTCTGGCGCTACTAGTACTAGCCATCAGCTCTTCCCCAGTAGCATATTGGACACCTTCCGACCTGAGCGGCTCATCTTCCGGCGTCATATCTTTTTGCCTTTTGGTACTGTCCATGGGGTTTTCATGGCAAAGATACTGGAGTGGGTTGCCATTTCCTTCTCCAGTGGATCACATTTTGTCAGAGCTCTCTGCTATGACCTGTCTGTCTTGGGTGGGCCTGCACGGCATAGCTCATAGCTTCATTGAGCTACCTAAGCCCCTTCACCATGACAAGGCAGTGATCCATGAAGGAGGAAATGCAAATATAATAAAATATATTACATGCAAGCTTCCTTTATTAATGTCATTCCTCATATCAGTTGCTGAGGAATTACACTTTGACTTTCGGTTTTGTGTTCCTTCCTCTTAACATAAGAAGAAGAGCAGAAAGGTTTTGCGAGAAGGAGCTGAAACATTTACACTGGAGAGAAGGTACATTCTTTTCCTCTAGCTAAGATACAGAATAGAGACATTCTATATTTATGGGGAATTTGACTTGTTAAACATGCATAATTGGTTGTGTTGTCAACTGTTCGTAATTTTTATGGACTGTTCATAAAACGCCTTTGCTTCTGCAGCCAGAGGAAACGTCCTTGCCTGACAGAAGGTCCCCCTCTGTGCAGCAGTTAAAGGGAAGTGAAAGGGGTGATTCAGGGTGAAGCCGTCATTGCACTTTTCCACCTTGACTTCTGCCGGTCCGGCAGTCCAGCTTGCCTTGCCAGCCTGCCTTTGCAGTGGGGCTGCCTCTTTTCCATGTGGGCCAAGGATGCCCTCAGTGCCACCAGAAATTCCTGGAAATTCCTGCCCCGGTCCAAGCATCTCTGCGAGTCCTGCAGCCCCGTTGATGCTTAGAAACGGCCCCCAGGGACTGAGGAGGGCGGGAAATAAAAATTAAGAAAATAGAAAGTGAAGACACTAGCCACTGAATGTGCTTGGTGCGTGCACAATGTTGATCCCGGGACGGGGCTCGCACGCTATGAGAAGCAAGCTACGCAGTGGGGCAGGCCCATGGTATGCAGCAGGCCCTCTCTTCCCTTCTCCCCCGCCCCGCCCTCCCCAGGGTATCCCATAGACCCCTGTGGGGGAAACAAGCCTTTGCCCCTTCTATGCTCCAGCAAGCCCGTGAATGCGCACCCACACGTCTCTGCAAGCACACAGGGCCCCGATTCAGACTGGAACCCGATGCTCTGGGTTAAAACGGTTCCTCTGGTGCCCATTCTGACCCTGCTTGGAGATCCTCCCCTCCTCCAGTGGAGCCTCTTCCTCACCCTCCACACGGTGTGTGGGTGTGTCTATGTGCAATTTCGTGGAACAGGGAGGTTTCGATAATAAAATGTGCGGGGGCAGGATTTAACCCTTATCAGGGCCGTGCATGCTCACACAAAAATACATTCAGTTTGGCTGTTGTTGGAGTTGCTCTCGTAAAAGCTCGAACTGTTATGCATTAAAATAATGAAGAGCCTCACCTCTCCTCTCCCCCTCCCCATCTGCAGGGCTTTTCCTTCCTTGATCCTTCTCTGGGCAAAAGCAAAACAGCCCCAGGCTATGCTAATGATCAACCCGATTGCCCAGCTAACTCATGCTTTGTATGAAGAAATTTTGTATCTCTGATTGTAAAATTCAAAACATTAAATCCTGCTAGAATTCTGTACCTCCTGATTGTTTTATTTGTTACCTGCAACTCAAGCCTTCGAAATGCCATGATTTTTTCCTGATGTCTATAATGATTTCTGTATTATGATTTTTTCGCTTCCCCACTGTCCTCGCCTTCTAATCCTTCAGCTCCTTCTAGCAAAGTTCTCCCAGCTTTCCTGTTATAAATATAGGAAAGGTGGTAAAAGCTGGCCTGGCATCTGCGGCACCACACAAAGCAAAATGAGGACTTTGGGTACAGGGTCTTTGGCTGGACTGCCACCTGCAGCGCCCAGCAAAACATGCCGCCGTCCCCGGAGCGCAGCCACAGCTACCGGGGAGCTGGGACAGCCTGCTTGGCGGGCCTCCTCCTGGGAAGATCGGGTGGCGTGCGCCACCTCCTTGCAGCCAGCATCGTGGGCAGCCGTGCTGCAGAGGGGGAGATGGGGGGCACAGCCAGGGCTGTGCCGAGAATGCCTCAGTGAAGGTGCTGCAAGCGAGGGCTAGAGATGAGCTGGGGCAGGGCCTCGCTGTGCCGCCACCACACACTCGGGGGCAGAGTTAGAGCCACATCTGTTGGCCAGAAAAAATCCCAGGCCGAACCTGGACATGTGGCAGCGCCAAAGGTTCAGGAAGCCTGGTGGCAGCGGCAACACTCACAAGCAATGAACTGATTCCTTTGGTGTACACCTCTCCCCACTCTCATACACAATTGTTTATTTATTGTTGCTTCCTCCCATTGCCTAATTTTGGATCTTCTGCAAAATTACACTTCTCTCTCCACAGTGTGCGTGCAGTAAGGGACTGTTTGAAACATCACTGAAAACCTTGAGCTTTGAGTTCTTCTTTCCTTCCCATTTTACAGGAACTGTGACACTTGCACACCCACAGCAGCTCAGAAAGCCAGCAAGAAGAACAGAAAACTTTTCAAAATTGCTTCTTGCCCTGCACAGTATGGAATTGCTGGGGGCACAGAAGGAGGAAGGTCAGATGGCTCAAAAGAAGGCTAAGACCACTGTAGACTCCTCCTCTCTCTTTGATAATAGCGACACTGATAAGACTGAAGAAAAGCTCCGTGTAAGTGAGACTCTCCACAATCCTCCAGGGAACATCTTCAATGAGTACATAGAAACATAGAAACAGAGCCAGTCAGAAGGGGCCTCCTGGGCCATCTAGTCTGGCCTCCGGCTCCAGCCAGCTCCGCTCACGACATGCCCACCATGTGGACATCCAGCCTATCCTTGAACACCCGCACCGATGGGGCCTCAACGACCTCTGGTGGAAGCCCATTCCACACCCTCGGGGTCCTGACTGTCAGGAAGTGCTTCCTGGCATCCAAACGGTACCTTGGCTCCCTGAGCTTTGCTCCGTTGGAGCGCGTTCTGCCTTCCTCTGCAGGGGAGAGCAGGTCTCTACCCATCTCCATGTGACACCCCCTCACATACCTGTATGTCGCCAACATATCCCCTCTGAGTCTCCTCTTCTCCAGGCTGAAGAGACCCAGTTCCCTCAGTCTCACCTCATACGGCATCCCCTGCAAACTGGCCAGCAACCTTGTGGCCCTGCGCTGCACTGACTCTAACCTGGCTATATCCTTTCTGTAATGAGGGGCCCAAAACTGAGCACAATACTCCAGTTGCAGGCGCACCAGAGTCGTATAGAGTGGTAGTAATACCTCTCTCGATCTAGAAGCCACACTTCTGGCTATGCGACCAAGGGTGATGTTCACCCTCTTGACCACCGCATCACACTGCTGACTCATGTTTAACCTGCAGTCAACCAGTACCCTGAGGTCCCTTTCACAAGTGCTGCTCTCCAGCCACTTGTCACCTAACCTGTACTTATGACACCTATTCCTATGGCCCAAGTGCAAGACCTTGCACTTATCCACATTGAACACCATCCTGTTGTCTCCCATCCACTTCCATAGTCTGTCCAGATCCTTTTGGATCTGGAGTACCTGCTCCTCAGTTGTGGCCACTGCTCCAGTTTTAGTGTCGTCTGTGAATTTGATCAGCAGACTGTTCACTCCTTCTTCCATGTCATTTATGAAAAGATTAAACAGGATCAGCCCCAGGACAGAGCTCTGGGGGACCCTGCTTGTCACTGGCTGCCATCCCAATGATTCCCCACTAATGGTTACCCTCTGCTTTCGGTCAGTCAGCTATGCCCTAATCCACCAGACAGTACTTTGGTGTATCCCAAACTCCTCAGTTTCTCCACCAGGGTATCATGGGGCATGTTGTCTAAGGTCTTGCTAAAATCTAGGTAAACCACATCCACTGCATCCCCTCCATCTAGCCATCTTGAAACCTTGTCATAGAATTCCACAAGGTTTGTCTGGCAGGACCTGTTTTTGCGGAAGCTGTGTTGTGTGGCTGTCAGCCTCCCTTCCCTATCTAGCATCACTAGATCTCTCTCTATTATGAGCCTTTCCATTGTTTTTCCTACAATGGACGTAAGACTAACCAGTCTATAATTCCCCATGTCCTTTCTACTACCCTTTTTGAAAATTGGGACCACTGATGCCACCCTCCAGCCCTCTGGAACGTCACCTGTTCTCCATGAGGTCTCAAAAATGGAGGCCAGCGGGTGTGAGAGAACCCCTGCCAACTCTCTAAGTACTCTCGGGTGTAACCCGTCAGGGCCTGGTGCCTTTGTAATGACCAATGCCCTGAGAAGCCCCTCAACCTCTAGGGGAGGTAACTCTAATCTGTGCCCCTAAGTCCCCGGCCTCATCTAATCTCCTATGCAGATCTCCCCCGTTCTGCTTTGGGGAGAACACAGAGGCAACATAGTCATTTAGATCTGTGCCTGTTCCCTCATATCAGTCACTGGATCTCCTTCCTCCTTATTTAGTGGCCCCACCACTTGTCTCCCCTTCCTCTTCCTATTTACATGCTGAAAGAAGCCCTTTTTGTTGCTCTCAATATTCTTGGCAAGTCTCAGCCTTACCCTTGCGAAGAATCCTTCTGCGACAGGCCTCCTCCTCCCGTTATACCCTTTCGTCAATTTGCCCCAGTACCCATTTCCTACAGAGGTTCCTCTTTCGTCTAATCCCTCTAACCACCTCCTTTCGCATCCATGGCGGCACTCTCCTCCACCTCCCCACCTTACTGACTAGAGGTATCGTCAAGGCTTGTGCCTCCAAAACCTCCCTTTTCAGTGCCATCCACCCCTCCTCAACTCGCTTACCTTCCAGTAACTTATCCCAGGAGACTTTCCCCAGTCTGGCCTTCAGTTGGCCAAAGTTGGCCCTCTTGAAGTCCCAGCTTCTAGTGCTCGACCTGCTGCACGTCCTCAGTCCCCTGATCTCAAAGCAAAGGATGGAGTGATCATCCGCATCCATCTATACTTCATCTATCAGCTCCTCTCTATTGGTCAAAACCAAGTCAAGGATGTCTCCCCCCACCCCCCTCGTTGCCTCTCGGACCCCGTGTGAAAAACCCTCCCTCTATAGCGTCTAGGAAGTGACGTGACCTGGCTGTCACCTCTGAGTGAGTCTCCCAACTAATATCCGGGAGATTGAAATCTCCCATAATTACTGTGTCTCTCCCCCGAGATACCCTTAGAATCTGGCCTGTCAGGACATCATCCAGGGTCTCAAGTTGACCTAGAGGGCGATAACTTACCCTCACTGTCAGGTCTCTTTCCCTGTCAAAACCCCTAAGTTTCTCCCAGACTGCCTCTGCCGAATCCTCATCTGTGCAGTACAATTAAGTCAAGAAGGCAATGAAGATCAAGAAGGGGCAGCATGAGTTCCATTTCAGGCGGGGCTTCAGAAAGATTCCCACAGGACAACAGCAACTGAGCCAGGATCCCTGAAAAGGGGTGTCATCAATCTATGATACTGCTTTTCCTTTGCAGAAGATGTGTGCTGGCCTACAGTCCATTGATAATGAAAACCCGGTACGCAAGCTCCCCCGTAAAGGTAACGCTTCTCTATGAATCTACATAATCTTTCAATACTGCCTCTTTTTCTTTTCTGTTTTGCTGCCAAAAGGCCACCAAGGCTATGCACAACCTAAGAAACAGGAAAACAAAGCTACTAAAATGACAATGAAAATGAACATGCCAAAAATATTCTTAAAGGCTTAAAGGGCAAGGAGATGTGTCTCTTCCCGCTGCTTTTCTCAGTGCTAAGAGTGGGGACCAGCCATAAGGGAACGGGATTGGTCAGGTTGCATACCTGTAACTGTTATTCTTCAAGTGCTCATCTGTGCATTCACACATCGGTGCTGCACCTGTGCGGTGCCACATGTGGGAAGATTCCTCTAGCAAAGCCTAGAATTTTTGGTGGGAGCCCCACCCCACTTCCCCATTATTTAAATAGGCAGTCCAACTGGAGACCAATGTTTACCCTTTGTCTAGGTCCCTATCTGTCATTCTGTAGATAGTAGGTAAAAAGAGAGAGAAAATATCCACCGGCACTGATGCAGGGCAGCAGGTGGGTTCTGTGAAGGCACAGATGACCACTTGAAGAATGACAGTTACGGATATGCAACCTGACTTTCTTCGTCATGATCTCCATGTATCACACATGCCATTGAAGGAGGTGGGAGGCGTCATCACAGGAGAACAGATGACAACACAGCATGACCACAGGAGCAGTCCTGTCTGGCTTTCACATCAAACCGATGGTGATGGACAAACATGGATGGCATTGACCACGTAGCTGCTCTGCATGTGTCCAGTGGCAGTCCTGTGTGAAGGGCCACTGATGTCGATACCGCCCTGGTGGAATGAGCTCTACGGTGGTTTGGCAAGCCCAAGTCTAGACTAAACTAGCTGTACACTAATTTGTCTCTACAATCCAGTGCACGAAGCATTGGGGACCAACTGGCTCACCTTTGGAGTGGTCCACATACTTCATGAACAGTCGTTTTGTTTTGGGAACCAACTCAGTGCGGGACTAATAGAAAGCTAGTGTGAGATGAACGCTGAGCATATGCAGACTCCTTTCAATGTCCATAGATGGTGACAGGTAAAATGCTGGGAGCACCATTCCTTGATTTACGTGAAAGGAGGAAGAGACTTTAAGGAGAAAGGATGGGTTGGTATGAAGAACTGCTTTTTCTTTGTGGAAAGTCAAGTATGGAGGAGTTATCCTTAGTGTGCAGAGTTTACTTGCTCTACGAGCTAAGGTGATGGCCACCAGGAAGAAGAACTTCCAAGAGACAAGGTGAAGGACCATGGTCATGAATGGTTTGGATGGTGGTTTTGTCAGCACATGGAACACTATGGATAAACTTCAACTGGGGACGATTGATCGGACAGGAGGATTCAGGTTCTTGAAGCCTTTCACGAAGTGTCGTGAAAGGGGATGAGAGAAAGCTGAGTAGCCCTCACTGGGACCTCAGAAGGCGGAAACTGTGGACAGGTACACCTTGATAGGAGTTGATTTAAGTCCTTTTTGGTGTAGGGAACATAGAAACACCAGAATATATTGTATGGCCACTGTAGCTGAGTTGTGGTCCTTTGTGTAACCCCTGAACTTTACTCATTTGGTTGAATAAGAGCATCTGGTAGTAGGATGCAATGCTGCGTATAGAATGTCTTGGATCCATGGGTCCAAGGTGGCGGTTGTGGCTGTCTAGTAATCTGGTGTATTATTGAGGAATTACCAGTGGAAATGTGTGCTGGGGTTACACTTTTGGTCAGAATGTTAGACATGGAGCTTTGGATCGGAGTAGAAGCTTGTAGCTGGAGCGGGTTTTTGGAATGCAGCCATGCTGTTAGAAGTCTTTGCATGTCAGAGTGTACTACTATTCCCCCCTGTGCCTGGGACAGTAAGTTTGGAATCGAGGGTAGGTGTAGGAAGTTGTGTTTGGACAGATGAAGCAGGGATGGAAGCCAAAGATCCCCGGGCCACCATGGCGTTATCAGGATGGCTTGCATGTGATTGCTCCTCATTTTCACTATCTTCCTCATGATGAGGGGGAGTGGAGGAAAGGCAGGGAAGAAAGCTCCCATCCATGGCACGAGGAATGTGTCGCCCGTAGAGTTCTTGCCAGTTCCCTCTCTGGAACAGGGATTACTGCATGCGGCATTCTCTTTCATGGCAAAGGGGTCTGTGGGTGGGATGCCCCATGCAGCAGTGATGTTGTTCAGGATTTCTCTGTTGCGCTCCCGTTTGTGAACTTGGGACGGCGTGTGGCCGAGTATGTCTGCAGTCACATTGTGCATCCCTGCCATACGGATGGCCACCAGGGTGATGTCATGGTGGGTGCACCAGTCCCGTATTTGCAGGGCCGGTCACATCAGTGTGATGGATCTTGTCCCACCCTGTTTGTTGATACAGAATACTGGGATGGCATTGCCCGAAAATATCTGTACATGTCTGCCAAGCAACATGTTCTGTAGAGCAAGGAGTCCCTCGCAGACAGCCAGGAGCTCCATGAGGTTTACAAGGAGCCTCTTTTTGGATCTGGTATTGGCCAGAATGGCCACCGCAACTGCTGGGGGATGCATCAGTGGTCAGTAATGTTGTCAGTTCTGCGGGTAGGAATGGAAGTTCCTCCGACAGATTCAACTCATGCATCCACCAGGCTAGGCTTGCCTTCACGTGGAGGGGCAGTGCCAGTGTTTTCTGGGGCAAGTCTCACTTGGGCCAGAATGCTCTAATTAATCGGATCCTGAGGCACTGCAAACAGCAGCTGAAAGCTAACTGAAGAAATGGCAGAAGACGGCCTATTTCTATAATGGGGAAGCGGGGTGGGGCTCCTGCCAAAGAGGAGGCTTAGCTAGAAGAATCTTCCCGAATGCGGCACTGCACAGGCATAGCACCCATATGTGTGACGCACCAAGACCATGACGAAGAGCCCAGAATCTAGGCAGGTAATGGAGAGAAGAAACTTTGTTCACTCCTCAGGTTCTCCTTCGGGGATCCAGATGGAAGTAAGTGCTCACTATGGTGCATTGCCATGACTGTGGAGCAGATCCATTCACATTCCACGGAAATCCTCTCCATCCAACAGGACTGTTTTTACGCAATGCTTATCCACCCAGCCAGCCCACATGTCTTTCCCTGCTCTCCTCCAACTTTTATGATTTCATTGTACTATTGAAACATGTAAGCGAATCTTGAACTGGAAAGGTTAACTCACATTTAATCTATAGATCATATCAGCTTGTCAAGTTGCTCTTGTTTAGCCGTCCGGAAAAATGTACCCTCAAGTCTGGAAGAAGTAAGTCAGATAACAGCAAAGCTCCGTATTATTGATGAAAACCCCTATGAAGAGACCACACGTAAACCAGCACTGAGGAGTAGAGGTATGCCCACCAACTACAAGTTCCCTGAGCATATATAGAGTGTTTTATAGGTTTTGAGTCATGTATAGAGGAACAGAGTTGATGAGGGAAGAATAGCTACATTGCAAAAGATAAAGCATCCATAAACAGAATATGAGTTAACTGCAGAGGAGATATGACATAATGTTACCGTAAGTGTCAGTGGGTCAACAAGGCAAACAGTATGGCACATGCATCACAACGGATCCTAGGTGTGGGTTTTGACACGCAAGAGCAGGTAATTTCATAAGAACAGGGAAATCTAGTCAGGGCTGCTGCCCCAAGCAGGATACAATATTTCAATGAAGCCCTAGTCAGAAGTTTAACAGGCTGCATGCTCAGGAATACCAGAGAGGCTTTGCAACAATTGTAGCAGCTGCCTCAGGCAGGCAGAGAGCCTCAGTGCCTTGAAGGAACAGATGAATAATGCGCTGCCACTTCCCAGGGAAAAGGAGCTTGGATGAAAGTTCTGGTGCTTTCTGGGCAAGGGGAGCAGGGACTCTGTGAGTTTGATATTTGTATCACAGAGGCACATATAAGCAACCTCGCATTATAGAGATTTATTTGGATTTTCCCAACACTCTGAAGAACATGTTTATTTCCTTTCTATTCATTCTTTATTTCATTTCATTAATCCTAAATTCTTTCTTTTGCCGCTATTATCCTGCTTCCTGTCACTTTAAAAGATGCTGTTCTTCTCAAAACCAATGTGGTCTAACTACTCCCATCCAGATGAAGGGGGCTTCTGCAGTCAAGGACAACCCGAGAGAATAGTGGACGCTTCCACATTAGGCATTTATTATGAAATGACCAATTTCCTTCACACCTAGTGATGCTGGTCAGGGCACTGAATGAGTTCACCAAATGTGACAATCAACCCTGCATCATTACCAGCATTTGTGGGGTTTTTACCATGATCCATCTGACAGATAATCAAGTAATTTCTACATTATCGTGATTCCCATCTTCCCTACTCATTCCTCCGGCTGTTGGCAGGTATCCCATCAGCCACCACACCTGAAATTCAGTCCCAAGCTCCATCACTCCCTGCCTATGTTGCCTGACTCTTCCTCAGTGGTCCACACAGGCAGGATGGATGGATGGAACGGCCACCACTCTTTCCAGTGGAAAGCGCCACCATGACCCTGGGTTCAGATATCACAAGCAGTGGTCGTACAGAGATATCACAGAACAAGCCGCTGTTTCTTATCATGGTTTCTAAAGCCAAACTGGCGAAAAATCACAACTGCATTCAAATAACACAATAGACAAACAACGATAAACAATCACCATGACTTGTTGTGGTGACTGACTGGGCTCACATGTTGTGCAAAGCCATGGTGATTTTTTTTTTTTTTTTTAGCATTGTTGGTCTATCATATCACTGGAACCCAGTTGTGGTGTTTGGCACAATAGATTTGGTTTCCCAAAACCATTGAGAGATTCAACAGTTTTCTAGCTTCATTGTGGCATCTTGTGATGTCCAGATTGGAGATCTCTATTTTATCACTGGAGGTGTGGAAAGAGCAGCAATGGAAAGACAGCTCCAAGCATCCAGTTTCTAGCCTGTGCATCTCCACTCACTCTATTCCTTTTGGCGCAGCACTGTTTACTTTTGGAAACAAGGAGAACATGGGTAAATGTAAGCAGGAGAAGGCATGGAATCATGGCAAAAGTGTTTATTTGAATTAAAAATGGTTTGGGGACTGGAGTGGCTTGGAAGTACTGCAGAGATGGTGCTTACAGGAAGGGAACGGGGGAACTACCTGCCTGAAAACCTCAGCAGGCCAGTCAGGAAGAGGCAGCTGAGGTTCAAAGGGAACATGCAGTACTGAAAGGATTTTCCTCATGGGAGCTGCTGGAATGTGTGGTGGGACAGGGACGATGGCATGGGAAGCATGGAAACTGCATTGCCGTGGGCACCACGAGACCCGTAGGTTCCAGCAAAGATCCACATGCCATGGAAGCAGTGAGGGTCTTCTTGCTGTGTTATGCAAGCCCGTCATTGTCTCTCGCTCCAGCCACGGGCTGCCTTGCGGTATGACCAAACACTGAGATCTTCACTGTTTTTACCAACATAAACAAATGTTATTTATTTATTTATTTATTTAGAATTTTTGCATGCCATCCCATTTGCATGAGCCTCGGGACGGCTTCCATACAATAAATAAACAAACCATATAAATAGTGCACATAAAATCCAGATTCACACTGGCTGTAAAATTAAAACCTATAGATAATATTAAAAGTTGTTAAAATATTGTTTAAATAAAAAGGTCTTGGCCTGGCACCGAAAAACAAATAACAATGGCGCCAGGTGGACCTCTCTGGGGAGCGCATTCCAATTTAACAAATGTCCTTTCCTCTAAAAACAAAAGAAAAGAAAAATTCTGGTTCCTTTCATCCAGTAGATGTTTCCAATTTATCCATTTATTTATTTATGAACATGAACTTGTGAAACTGCTGTGTGAACTGTGAAGGTGCTACAGCTCCTGCTGTAGAACAGGGAGCAGAGAAAGAAATGAGTGGCCACTCAGAGGGCCCTGAAGCCTGCTGGGATCCTGTCATCTGTAAACTGTGCCCCTTGAAGGTAAGGACTGGATTTGTTCTATCTGCATTTCCAACACATAGGAATGGGCTTAGACAGATGGCTTTCATGTGGAACTGCCGTGAAGTTCTAGTCTTCTAGGGAAAATCATTGCCATTTTCAATTATTTTGGGTGTGTAGATAGAAAAGCTCCCAGCAGGCCTCAGCCAGTGATGTGCCTTTGTTTATACTCATGATTTTTCTGTAGCTATTCTACTCTGGTTGCTGCACTTTGGGAGTAAGTTGTACTCATGGAGATGGAGTATTACTTATTTGTACTACGTTCATTGTACTCTACTGTGATCATGCTTATTTAAAATATATTTGCTGGTATTTAATGTGCCACAAGAATACTAGTGTGCTTTCCTGCAACAGACAATTATGAGCTCTGTGAGACATTTTCTTCCGTTTCCTAATTTCTGTCTCTGGCCAGTCTCACTGACTGATCCCTGCTTTCATACTCTTCTTCCTGTGCATGTTTAAACAGAAAAAGACCTGCAATGCCCAGCATGCTCTGGCTAGCTGCAAGTTGTAGGACTTGGCCTCTCAGCTGAAGAGAATTTTACAAGAATTTGTCAAAACGATCTGCTCTTTCCCAATACTCCAATCAGTGGAGGTTTGGGGAATATTTTTTGAAACATTGATTAATGCGCATTGGCCATGCAGTGGAGTTCTTCAGATTTCTTTACTTTATTCCCTTGAGCAAAGGGGAGGGGGGCAAAGGGGCAGGATGAAGTTTCCTATGGACACTGGTGCTCATTCGTACAGATGTGTGGACATGGACACAAAATGTCACTTTTGCCCAGCTTCCCTTCCCTAATCATTATGGGATGATTATTGAATGTGTGTACATTACAGTAGCTTACTAATACGCCATACTTCAAAGTCAGTACAAATCACGCTGTTTTGGCATAAATTAATCCAGAAATAATTTGCAATGTGTAACTGGGGTATGGGCTCAGGCAGTCATCAGGCAGGGAATAGGGGTGTTACAGTGACGAAAATGTCACTGGTTTGGGGTGGGGTGGGAGGTAGCCCATCTAACAACTGTTGCTTTGTTAGTTTTTTCCAGTTTGTATCAGGCCTGAGATTATTTCAGATCATCAGAGCAGCTGCAAAATCTACAGGTGAGCAATTTCTGGGGACTCCAAGACTTGCTTGGGGTCCCCAGAACACAGGGACCCTGGTGGAGTGTGGGGGGAGGGCTAAACCAGAGCACAATCTGTGAAAGCTGGAAATTGAAACGTCTGAGATGGAGAAGGGTGCCTGTTTCTTCTCATTAATAAATAGGCTTGAAAACAGGAATTTTCTTTGCTTGCTTTCCCTCCTTAGGTTTGATTACAGTTTCCCCAAAGTCCATGCCTCTTGTCGGTCTCTGCCATTTTTTAAAATTTTTGCTCAGTTCCTTGTGATACCAACCATCCATCTAAGTTGCCGTCACCTTTCTACTATTTTCCTGGGTACCTGATTGAAGGAGCAATTCTATACAAGTTTAGATGGAAAAATGGCCTATAGCCCCTACCTGTACACCACTTTTCTGCCTATACTTATGTGGGATTATGTTCTAAATAATTGCTAGATTTATTGACATTCTACATGTCCAAGCCATGTGCTGCCATGCACTGTCTTGAGCAGCGTATATACACGTGAGCAGTTTTGTTCTTCAATCGCCATGCTTTTACAAGTTATTTGATTGCTTTTAGTCGAATTGTCTCATGTCAAAGCTTCCCAAAAACTCTGCTTTTCACGTTGTTGCCTGCCACTCATAAGGCTGCTCTTGGGGGAAGGAGAAGGTCCTCCAACCCTGCTAACATGAGTATTTAAAACTGGCCCTTCCACGAGTGAAAACCTTCTACTCACTTTGGATTGGCACACTGCTGAATGTCCAGAGTGATCTCTGGCTTCTCTAAACACTTTCCCTCCTCAATTAGTAGCTATGCAGCAAAGTTCCTCTCGGTGGAAATCTTGTTCCTTCACTTACCTCTCCTCTGAAGCTGGGGTGGGAGCTCCTGTCTGGGTTCTGGGCAGCTTTTGTTGATCTCTCACCGGCCTGAGGCACATGGCGTTACTGCAGGTCCACCGCTCACACAGCTGCATCACTTGCAGATCAACCTGGTTGATAAATACAGGAAACTCCATCGACTGTTCAACCTCCTTTCCTATTTTTGCATTCAGGTTTCACTCCACTGGCCTTTACTTCTTTCAATGCCATTATACTAATCTCATATTTGAGATGAGGGCAGCTGGAACCCTAACATACCACTTTGATTCATGGGCTAAGCACCTGGATGGACAGAACGCAGGGCAGCTGCTGGTTGCTGGACCTTTGCTCAACATCCACACGGATCCAGAAGAGGCTGTGACAGCAGTTCACTTTCCTCACTTCCTTTGTCTTGCAGGTACAGTAGGGGAAAAGCTTCACAGCAATATGGGCATTACCAGAAATCCTTAACATAAATAACCACTGCAGCATAAGATGCAGAAGAGCCTTCAGCCCTGTGTGAGGGGGGAAGCACTAGGTATGGGAACAGGCATTACTGTATGAGGGCCCCTTATAGTACCTTGAGGAACAGAGCTTTATAAAAACAAGTGAAGTGAAATCACATGGATATCTTCCTGGTAGATCATGAAGCAAAAAAGAGAAGAAAAAAAGTTAGAAAGAATGAAGCCATGTTTTAGTTGCTGTGGAGCTTCACCTCTTCTCCTGTGCGGTTTTACATAATGGGAGAGATTGTCTGGAGATTGTCTGAATCTCATCACTGCCTTGAAACTGTATGCGTGACTCACAACTTATAAAAAAATTCTGCCTGTGCTCTGGAAACTTGTTGTTGGCAGGCGTGCATCTACCCAGCAGTGCTGTTATAAAGGTTTGTCTCTGCAGAGGCGTTTCCAGCCATCAAAGGCCATTAAAAAGTGATACTACTATGCAGACATCTAGAGCCTGTGACAGTCATTCCTTTACTTGACACCATGTGAGGGCACGGCCACAAATGTTTTGTGACCCAGCTGCAGCCTTCCGATTGGTTGAACTTCATCCCTAGGGTCCCTTCAGACCCACTGCCTTTGGATGCTTGAACCATGCAACTTCCATGTTCCTTTTGCAGGTAAAAGCAGCTCCCGAGTCCACATCGCACATTTTACAAAGGAGGGAATGTGTCTAGAAAAGCCAGACAAAGTAAACCCATTCCATGCTATGTGGAGGAACCCCAGATTCTCTCCCTGTGGAGTTGTCTGCAGGAAGCCATGGTTTAAGCGAAAAATCAAAGTTCATGCTGTGGCACTGCTCTTTCAAAAGCTTCATGTTCCATCTATGACACTCCACCTGTATCTCCTTCCGAATGACCCTTCTCTAAAACAGGTAAATAGCAACCTCCAACTCTGTCAGATGTTCCACATAACCTCAGGTCAGAACTCCCAAAACCCATGGACACATTGAGAATTTTGAGAGAGTATCATGGGAGTTCTCACAAAATGGCTTCCGGAGGTTTCCATTCACAAAATGGCTGCCTTGGTGAATCGCAAAACACTCATTTGCCAGAAGGCTAACAAAAAAGTGGCTTTCCCAAGAATGAAAGGACAAGGTGGGAGTAGGCCTGAACTCCAAAACACAAAACTGCACTTCTGAACTCGTTTTTTCTGCCCTGAAAGCTATCACACATAAGACAAACCATTGAGGGGCAGAGACATGTAACTTTGCAAATAACTGAATAAAAGCAGAAGTAGGGATATGAGGCCTGAATGCCAAATCATCTATTTGCTCCCACAAAGCTTGACAAGATGCCAGTTTTCATAGAGGAAAATTTAGTGTTGCTCAGAAAAACAGCACAATAAACTGAAGCAAAAGACACACAAATGCACAAAAGCCCTATTAAGACATCCACCAGACTGAAACCAAACCAACACACACACCTGTAGCAAAATGTACACTTTCACTCTGCCGCTGCTCCAGAATGTTCCACTACCCCATCTTAACTTTTTCAGTTCTCTGGGCATTTGGACAAGTTTAAGAAAATGCTTGGCCATGGTCCCATGTTTATTTTTAAAGAATGCCTCTGGAAACCATGTGGGTCTCAGAAGTTGAGATGGTGCTGAAAACAGCTGCATCACATTATAACAAACTAGCTTCTCAGTGTAAAATGTGTTTATTTTTAAACAATCTTTAATAAAAAAATAAATTCAGAAAAGGAAGAGAGCTTGGTGAAGGGCAAAATGTTCATGGGCCCTGTGTTAGGAATCCCACAGTTAGTTTATACAAGCCTAAATTACACATGCAATTTTCCATCAGGCTATGCCTTGCAGCTCCACATTTCCTGCTTTTGGACAGCTTGCACTAATCATTTGCATTCAAGAGTTCTACGGCCTGCCTGCCTGCCTGCCTTCCTTCCTTCGATTTATATCCTGCCTTTTTTCTTACAATGAACTCAAAGTGCCTTACTGAATCCTGTGAGGTAGTTGGGCTGAGAGTCTGTGACTGGCCCAAAGTCACCCAGTTGGCTCCATGGCTGAGTGGGGACTAGAACCCAGATTGCCTTAGTCCTGGTCCTGTGATCTTAACCACTACACCAAACTGGATCTCACCTTTGCATACTTGTCTAGATGTAATAATCACAACAACCCTATAAGGCTACCATGGAGAATGTGTGGCTCTCTGGGTGTCCTTGGACTGCAGCGCCCCAGCATGTCCAATGGGAGAGGTGATGTGGATTCCGGTCCCATGGCCATATGTTCCCCATCGCTGCTCAAATGTAATCAGTATGATTATCCCCATATTGCAAATGGTGGAGGCAGTTGAGAATGAGTGCCTAGTGTAGGTTCACGGCAGAAGTGAGATCTGAAACTGGAGCATCCCAGTTGATAGCTCGGTCTCTCCGCTACTATCCAGTGCTATCTCTAATTGTTCAAACATGAACCCACCGGTGCACAAAGACCAATTGCTCCTACTTCAGTTCCCACCAGCGCTGGCATTTAAAAGTGACCCTTCAAGGATCAAAAGACGTTATTTCTTTGGCTGAGCAGGCTGACAGCAAGAGGCCAAATGCCCCATCTGGTTCTCTAGACAACTGTGTTGACATTTACCTTTCCTGCAATAGGCATTGATTCTGCACTTGTCATTCCCCACTCATTATTTTTATGGGCTCTGTAAGTGATGTCATGACTCTCCAGTTTTGCCTCTCGGTGTAACTAACATTTTTGGAGACTGTTTAGAAGTATTTAATTGTACGAGCAAAAGGAAGCATAATTTCCTGCAATGGATCTGCACTGTTCTGCTACGCTACAGTGTCACGTAAAGGTTGTGTTGTTGAAAAGCAGGGAAGGAAATGCTCATTTTTGTGCTGTTCAAAACCCCTCAGTTTTATGACAAAAAACACAAGCAGATTCTGCATATTAGCAGCTTCATGTAAAAAAAAGCTGCTAATTTCTCTCTATGTACACGTTACAATTCTAAGAAATTTTCACCAATGTCAGTGCATCTTCCTTCTGAGTACATATACTTTTTGGAGATCAACCTCTGCTCAGCTCAGTTAGGAATGAGCTTGCTGTGTTCTTCTAGGGTGCTTCCCTTGGGTGAGGGGAAGGGCACACTTGCTCCCTGTGCATCTTGTCTGGAGTTCTTTTGGCAAGGTTGCCATTTTTGTGGAGAGGTCTCTGAATAGAATCACGTTTCTTTCCAGGAAATGAGTGTTTTGTTTATGCCTTGCGTGTGGATTAGCATTTGGGTCGCAAACCCAGCCTATAAAAGACACTTCATGGTGGTTTTCTCCCGTGTCAAATGTGCCCATGAGTTCAGTTAGTTTTCTCTACACAAAGATGCCTAGGAAGTGGTAGGACCACAAGGAATATGAACCTGGGTGATCTTATCATCAAACATTTGGCAATCTTTTCATAGTGGGCTCTGAGGGTTCCAGCATGGGATTCAATGTGGTGGATGAAACATGAAGGCAACCCCTGAACCATCTGGAAAACTTCAGCTGGATGTGGTGGAGGCAGCAAAGTAACCTTTCTGTGCCACCTTCATGAACATGTATTAGGGATGATTATGCACCCTGATACATGCTTAGTCACCCTCACAATGACTCTTTGGCCACATGTGCTAGGAGTTGCCATGTGCATTGCTACCCGGGCATGTTTTCTGAGTGGGAGATCTGTTGAGTGTCACCAGGTTTCTGCCACGTATCAGTTTGCATTCGTTGCTCAGACCCAACCTTTATCTTAGTAGATGCTTGGGCAAGTAACTTGTCTTTGGTGAATAGCCAGGAGGTAGCGACCACTCAACTTTCAAAATGTGCCCATGGGTCTATTGCCAATTTTCTCTACATAAAAAAAGAAAGTGGCAGCTGCAAGGAAACAACATGGACCTCCATTCTAAAGGTTCAGCAACCTCCTGGAATGGCATCTAGGTCTTCAGGTGTTTGGTGTTGCTCACTGTGACCATCTCAGAAGAAGTGACCATTCTTGTCTTTCCCAGGCTGTACAAGACCATGAAGCAACATTCCCTTCGCAGAGAGTGATGAAACCTGCTGGGACTTTCGAGCCTCTGACTCTTGGCTCTTACTTCTTTGTGGAAAATCTAGATAACATTGCAGTTTGTCCCACGGTGAGACACCAAGATGATGCTAAGGGTTGCCGGGAAGAAGCCAAGGCTGTGAGACATGAGCTTAGGAGGCACTAAATTAAGATTCTTTCAGACTTTTGTTCGCCCCCTTGAAATGGTAAACTTGGGGAAAAGTTGGAGGTGATGAAACACCAACCTTCCAAGCTTTTTCTCATTCCCACAGGAATTACCACTTAGATACCTGCATGCAGAAATGGAACAACAGTACCTTGAATTGTATGCTGAGCACATGCAAAACGTCCTGAACCTTATCCTGACAGAAAAGAAGAAGAAGAAGAAAGTCTGGATGACCCATGTGAGACCAGGTTAGCTTTGATGAAGGGAAAACCCCTTGATTGAACCAAACCTGGGTGGCAGAATTGATAATGACACCCCACCTACACCTTCTCCCTGACTTCCTCTTTCCTATTCCTTTTCAGAAGACCTGAATTCTACTAGTTTGCATCCAGAACAAGGTCAGCAAGTATCTATGAGAAGCACTCCCATAACCAGCTCTGTTTCAGACAGATACCTCTGCACTATTGGTTGGTGCCAACCAGTATCTATTTGGGCATAAAAACCAAATAGTCAGTGGAAGTCAGACTGGATTGGTGAAAATATGAGTGTGTGTTTCTGGTTTTGAGAATCTGGAATCTTCTGATAAGACCACCAAAGATTAGCTATGCGTGGAAACCTGTGTCACAGATATTTTCTTCTAAGGCAAGGAAGGACGAGTGTCTCTCCCAGGGAGGAAGATGCTTAGTGGTTCCCTATTCCTATGTCCTGATTCTTGAATAATATAACATATCAGTGCCAACTGGGTTCAGCATTCCCAGTCACCTTCAAAACTGAATTTCCCACAGGGCAGCACCCTGATCCAATGTCACAGGATCAGCTAAGGTGGACACCGCCATGTTCTTCACCCTGACCTCAGCAAAGGAAGGACGGGGCACAGTGATTTCAAAGCAACTGGCAGAGTCCAATTGCAGGGCAAGTGATGTATAATGCCACAAAGTCCTTCAGATAAATATGAATGATGCAGCAGTGGGATTGTCTGGAATTTTTTCCTTGACAAATGGGAACATCCTTGAGAGAACTGTAAACTTTTAGGAGTTTCCAAAATTTATCCCATGGCACCCTGGGCCACAGCAGCACCTATATTTGCAATGTGATTCATATTCCTAAGACTAGAGAACAACCAATTTCCTTATTTATTTTACAAATGTTTGGCTACTATTCATAGCCCTACTAATGGAAAAGGGAGAGAAGTATTCCATTTGAAATGTATTGGATTATTGACTAAGTGCTCATTGAAGTAATGAGTCTACTTGGCTTCACCAGAGACAGCAGCAGTCAAGGATTTCTAAGCCAAGTCAAGGTCCCAAAAGCTTTGCAGCACTGCCAGTGTAGTGGCTAAGAGGATGGCGACAACTGGAGAGTTACCACGTGGAAGGCAACTCAGATGCTGCACTCAGCCCCCTGTGCTTTCGTAGATTTCTCTCCCATTGACCTACCTGCTGCCAGTTATTTGTGACCTCTCTGTAGTAATATGTTCATGGTTTATCACATGGATGTGTTGAATGTTCATGGTTTGCCACATGCCATGCTGGGGAAAAGCTGACACTGTTTGGGGTTTATCTTGTCTTTTCCCTTTTGTGACCTCATAATGCATATTCTCTTTCTTTCTCTTGCAGGTGCAAGGAGCTCTGTACAGATGGGTGAACCGTCTACTGCTGCTCTCCCTGGAAGAAGCAGTGAGTCCCTCTTCATATCCCCAGCTCTTCAATTCCCACAAACATCTGGGAAACAGGAATTGTTGGAAACATCTTAAGTGTCTGCCCTTTACTCATTGCCTTTTCCCCAGCATTTGCTATTTTGCAGCATTATCTATAATGATTTTCTAAAAATGCATTTTTATTTTCTTTTGTCTGACAATGTCTGCCAATCCTGCCAGGGATGCATTTCATTGACCGTCACCGGGAACAGCTGATCTTGAAAACCACCAATGTGGAAGCAGTCCTGGATATGCTGTATGGCTTCATCTTGGATGATGAGCAGTACCAAAAGATCTCCTCAAGTGGAACCAATCCTGAAAAAATGAGGGAACTCTACAAGCTTGTGCCAAGCTGGAATGATTCTTGCAAGGATCAGCTTTACAAGGCTCTGAAGGCCAAGAACAGGTTCCTTATAGATGACCTTGAAGGAAGGTGAAGCCATAAGGAAGACAGAGAGTTGCCATGGACAAGCCAACTCTGCCAACAACTCTGTTGTTCTTTGCTTTGGCCTAGCACACATTTGACTCAAAGCACAGGGCCTAGAAAGCAGCATTTGTATCTGCTCACATTCTTCCATTGCCTTACATGCTGTGTCCACCAGTACAACCGCAGTGCTAAGTGAAAGGCTCAAACATGGCTTAGGATCTGTTTTCAACAAGAAGGCAGAGTTATGGAATACGTGAGTAATAACAAAGCAAAATGCCCCTCACCATGCTTGCTGTCTATAATGGTCTGCAACTTCAGAATTTCCAGGGCAGCTGTAATAGCTCCCAGGTAGGATTCAGCAACAGCATCTCTCTTAAAAAAAACCCTCCAGGATCATCAGTCTTGAAGATGTTTATAGAGATGGTATGGAACATTTTGAACCTGAGAGATAAATCTGGTATTGCCAGTGGGTCTGAGGGTCTCACTTGTATCATGAGGTGGGGGAAAGCACCCAACACTTGAGTTAGTGGGAGATGTGCACATGAACACAACTTCCTTGAGAGGTGCAACCCTCTATGTTTGCTCCAAGAATTATTACAATTAAAATTATCACGGGTATAGAAAGTCGAGTCTTGCTGAATAAGAATCAGCATGGCTTCTGCAAATGTAAATTCTGTCTCATGAAACTTTTGGAAATCTTTGGGAGTTTAGACAAGCATGTGGATAGGAGTGATTTGATAAACACTGTTTACTTGGACTTTCAAAAGACTTTTGACAAAGTCCCTCACTAAAAACTTCTGAGTGTCAGCATCCAGGGTACTGGGGGCTGACTGGCAGACTGAAGAACCAGGACCCGGGGAACTGGGTACAGCAGACAGGTCAGACCACAAGCACAGTCAGAGTCAGGGGTCGCAACACTAGACACAGTCCATTCAAAAAGAAAGCACAGTCAGACAAGCCAGGTGTCAGGAAACCAGGAAGACGAGCCAAAGGGAGCAGATACCTTGAGGGCTGGAGCAAGGCACAAGACTCCACAAACCAGGAGCACTTCAGCAAGTCAAGAAGACCTCCACTACTGAGGCAGCTTCTGGGCAAAAGAGCCAGTTCTTATACAGCTCTTCTCCCAGGGCTCCCAGGTGGAGCTCATGATAGCCCTGGCAGCTGCAGTAGACCGGAGTAGTGATCTTGTAACTATCAGGGCCACTGCGCTCATACTTGACCAGCAGAGGGAGCCCTGAAGCTGCCTCAGGTCCTGACACTGAGCAAGCTTTGCACTCATAGGATAAGATTTGTTTTATAGATAGGCAACAGGCTGAAAAAGAGAAATTGGAAAATAGAAATAAATAGGTAGTTTTCACTATGGAGAGATTTAAACAGCAAAGCCTTCTAAATACACATTCTTTTTTTTTAAAGTTTTCAACTATCCATGAACTTGAGCTAGAGATAAGATAAGCAAGTTTGTTGATGACACAAAAATCTTCAGAGTGATTAAAAGAAAAAGAATATATTCCTCCTCTGGTCTCTTGTCTTTCATTAAAAGCTAATGTCTCTTAATTTTACCCACCCACAAGTACAAAATTAGTAGGCATAAAATAATGTACAAACATTCTTATTAGCTTATTGCCATATGATCAAGAGCTTGACAGTCTAGGTCAGGGGTCGGCAACCTTTAAAACTCAAAGAGCCATTTGGACCTGTTTCCCACAGAAAACACCGGGAGCCACAAAACCGTTTTGACATCTAAAATGAAGATAACACTGCATATATTGTTTTTACCTTTATGCTATATAATATATATATATATATATATATATATATATATATATATGAAATCAATGCATTTATGAAATCAATGCATTTACGCATTTATGAAATCAATGAACTGCTATAGAGAAAACAAATTTTTATTTCTGCATGCAACAAAAACAGTTTGAACTCTGAAAAAAAAGACACTGGGTTGAAGGTTACTGTCAAATAAAATATTCAATGTCTATTTGAGTCCTCCTCGTATTTATGAAATAAAAAGCCAAACTTAAATCATCCACCTGCAGCAAACCAGAAATGCCGTCTGCTTGTGTGCACCCTCATCCTTTTATCACGTGTACTAGAGGGTGCAGTCAGCTGTCAACCTGAATAAAAAAAGGACTAATTGATACTTTCATACAGTAAGTAGTGTTTCTGCAATACAACAAATATAAATAATAGTCTGGTGAAATATTGAACAAACATCCCTCTCCCAATGTAATAATGTTGCTGGAATTTTTATAAGAATCTTCTTAAAACAAGGAAGTAGATCTGTATCTTTATTATAATTTAGCTGCAGCTCTTGTTCAGTCACTAAAAATTGTTATTTTTAATCTTACATTATAAACTAGTAGGACTCCTTTCATGTATTTTGAATAGGAGAACAGCTTCCTGCAGAGTCAAAGTCAGTGCTAAAGGGCTGCATGCATTAAACCGCAAACCCCTTAAGTTTGTCAGCAGTAAAAGCAAATGAATCTACCCATGTTCCATTAAACATTCGGTTTTCTTCAGAAACTTTTCTTCAATTTATCCATGGTTGGCCTACAGGGGGAAAAAGCTCAGTAAATCGGCGCAAGTCGCAGATGGGTGGCTGGGCGAGGGTCGCAGATATAGGTGTGTTTAGTGACTGATTAGCAGATAAATAGTCAAGTGATGGGAATTATGACAGGTCCCAAGCGCAGCTTTTAACATTCAGAGGAAGGAGATTACATTTGGACAAAGATAATCTTTTCAGCAACATTTCGTGTAACATGAGAGCCTGCAGGAAGCTTGTTCCACTCTTTCCCTGCACAATAGCAGAGGAATGTCGCAATTTACTTAACCCGCTAGCGCGGCATTCCTGAGTGGATGCCTCATCATCACCTATTGGTATTTTGTAACTCGGAGCCTCGGTTGCAGATCAGCGGCCGTGCCAGTGCGTGTCGCCAGGGCGTGTTGCAGTTTGGTGGTTGTGACGCATATTTTGAGCGACGGAGCCGCAGCAGAGGGATTCAAGAGCCATGTGCAGCTCTGGAGCCGCGGGTTGCCGACCCCTGGTCCAGAAGGTTAGCGCAGGCCCACAGCCGAAGAAAGCAGGGCATGGACATGGCATGCCCACAAAAACCTTTCATGAGCACTTCCCCCTGAAATGTTGTTGATCAGAAGCATTAAACTGCCACTTCTCCAGCAAATGTCCTACACTAAACCACTTTTAACCTAGTGAATGAAACCATGCCAGTAAAACACTAATAAAATAGTGATTGCAGAAACAAATTATGAATGCCAAGTTATAATGATATAATTAGTATTTTATTCTCCAAACTGAATACCAGTTTCCATAGTCTCTAAATGTTAAGTCTTCCTATAAAATGAGTATATAGACACATTTCTATTATTTGTTCTTTCAGCATCAGCATGGTGCAATAAGCCATCTCCATTTTCAGGGCCATGTGAAAAAACAGTGCAAAAACATTACGGAGCATGACCCTCCAGAGCTGCAGTGCAGGGTGGAGCAGCCAACTCTGCCTGAAGTTATGCCTGGAGATTTCCTAACAGATGCTCTACACATCAAATGGCTAAAATTGCTAGGATTGCTTTTTACAGTCTCCTGGAGATTAAGGCTGATTACTGAATACCCTGATGGGGTGGCAACCATTTCAGAACTGCACACTTTGTACTTTTAAGAACACTTGTGCTTTTCTAAAGCACACACAGACACACACCCCTCTCTCACACAGTGCCATTTCAGATACTTATAGCTATGTAGCTAAGGTGACTTTAGGTCACTCACTCAAGTGGAAACAAGACACTGAACTAGATAACCTTTGGTCTGATACAGCATGGCTTTTATGCTTACTCATAAACACTCTAACTAGGGAGCAAGCCCCATTGAACACTATGAGTCTTAATCCTGAGTAAACTTAGATAGGATTGCTCTGTTGGTCTGGATCCTTAAATGTTTTCTCAACTTCTCAGAGGCTTGCTTACCACCTCTTAGCCTTCAGAATTCAGAAATGAATCCCGGAAAGCAGAGATTGTATAGCAAATATGAGCATTGCTATTGAAGGCAGTGGGGTTCTCATTCTAGAGAGGACACAGTTATATGAACACAGATAACAATGCCTGGTGCTTCCTATGGTTTTTGATCTGCCTCTGTCCTGCAGCAGTTTCAAAAACTATTTGTGATCTCAGTGGAGAGGGAAAAGGCATTCCACCTGACCTGGAAAGGCAGAAACTTTTCCAGCTATCCATCCAGAACATGCAACAATTTCCTGTTATCCATGAGCATCTTTCAGAGGGTCCCTGCTCTCTAGCATCAATCACCCTGGAGATGATAGATGTAATGGATTTAGGAGATGCAGTTGGCACACCTGCAATATAAAAATATAGACACCTGGGCAACTATCCTGATTTTACATTTCCTCCGGGGCCAGAGAGGCAGCTCCTTTTCCAGGTAGGTATGACGCAAACGGCACAATAATTCGCCAGAGAGAGCTGCCTTGTCCCCGAAACGTGCGTCCGGCCACTCGGAACTCGCCCCCGTCCTGAACTTGCACGAGGACGCGACGCTGCTGCGTTTTCCTGCACCGCACCGAGGATGGGAAGGGCTGGCCGGCGGCCGCCCACGCAGGGGGAACTCCTGATGCCAGGATGGGATTTCCTGGGGACGGTCTTCGCGGGGCACACCGTCTCCTGCGCCAGCAGTCTCGGGTTGCCAAGGCGTTTGGTGAGCTGCTGGGAGTCCCCGCCTGAGAGGGAGGAGGCCGGTTCCTTGTTGGAGGGGGGATTTTTCTGGAAGAGGGGGTTGCAGCTAAGGCGCAAGAGGGGTCTGGGGATGGAGGTCACGGTAATGCAAGGACTGAGAGGAATCGCACTCTGCTGTAGGTTTGATCACTGCAAAAAAAAAAAAAAAAAAGTGGAAAGGAGGCATAGATTGATGGCCCCCACCCATGCTTTTCTTCATGTCCTCTACTATTATCTCGAGGAGGAGGAGGAGGAGTTGTGCGGAAGCAAATGCTTATGTATAATATGGTTTTCTTTTTCTTTTCCACACATTCTCTGTCCTGCCTCTCTCCATCCTACTGATCTGTTCACACAGTGCTTTGCAACTGGTAAGGGAAGGGAGGTTTGTGTATGTCTGGACCCATCTTTTTGGGATAGCAGTCACTGGGGTATCTTACTCAGCACTGGCTAGTTTTTGTTTCTTTCCCGTCTGGACTGCATTTTTTCCTCTGTGACTCATTCCTTAAACTGCTTATTATAAGCGCAAGTCAGAATTTGACATGCCTGGGTCAGTAATAAGGTTTTGCAGCATTTAAGGTTGTGAGCAGCATTGGTAATGATTTAGATACTGGTGCGCTGCAGAACTAGTACTTAAAAATGAGCCCAATATATGAATTGGTGTTGTGTCTTAGCTCCAATTTCCACCTATGAACTCTTTGCTTGTCAGCCCACTCAGCCCTTTACAACCAGGTGCTGTCCCATTATCCCTAGACCCCAACCTGCAGACTCATGGCTGGAATGATGGGAGTTGTAGCCCAACAAATCTAGAAGGTACCAGGTTTCAGAAGACTGGCTTAGCTTATCCAAAGATGTTCCAGTTCATTTATTTTTCCAGCCTCCTCCTCCAGATTTGAGCATTTTGATCTTGCCACTGCAGCATGCTTAACCCAATGATCAATTCTACTCCCTCCATCTGTCCACAGATTTTGTTTGGTTCATGTGTACAGTTGCAACCTTGATTTGGTTGGGCCAGGATTAAGCCAAAGAATATATTCATCAGACAGTCATAAGGAGGTTAATGTCAGACCATTCCTCTAGTGTTGTTTTGAGAGCTGGTACATTTAAGAGGTGCAGCCAAAAACATTGCAGCAACTTCACCATGCTTCTTCTTCTAAAAAGCTACTCTTTTGAAATCCTGCTGTTTTCACCCTGCTGTTCCTAGATTCATGAGATTCATGGTTACTCTGTAAAGACAAAAACCTCTGTGCATGCTCAGAGATAGTCTGGTCTTTATCCTTTCATGTGCTCCAAGGTCAAGTTCTGGAATCAGTCACCTTTATTGTATGCCAGGCATCTCTAAAAGAAGAGGTAATGGGCTAAAGAGATATGGTTATAACTACTTCTCAGTTTGCACAGGACAGACACTCTTAATATGCCTGAATAACTTGTATTTATTACTACTTCCCCTTCTCGGATGCACATCATATTAAGTCCTAGTTATTTATCATCCATCTCTGTGCTAGTTTTATTCACTATTCTAATATCTGTGTAAGAATTTTAGTGACTGGAATTGTATATAAACTAGTACTGGTATGCTACAGGTTGTGGGAAACTGTGTGCTTGTGTAGCATAAGGTAGTTTTTTCTTCATGTTGAAACACTTTACCTGAAAACACTGTGTCTAAAACCTTAAAACTCTCCCTCCCTCCCTCCCTCTCTCTCTCACACACACACACAGGCTTTCCGCTCAGCAAATTCTGCTTTGGTCTTCTGGATGGCCCAAGATGACAGAAATGAGTATGTTCCAGAATGTCAAATTTCAGGGGAAGGAAAGATTCTGAGAGGCAAAGTCTGTCCAGGTGAGAAACTGAGCAAAACTATACTGTGATCTAAAATGACCCCTTCCTACCTTTGGCTAGATAAATAATTAACAGGATACATCTGTGCTTTCTGAACTCACACATTTCAAAAGCCATATTCTACAATCTGGAAAACTATATGCTGAGACCAGAGTGAACTATATAAATTATGGGCACAGTCCCAACATGGTTAGTGGGGCAAAGAATAGTCAAAGTCCGAGTTTCAAGATCTTGTGACTTCAGAGGCTGAGCCCCCACCCTGCCCTGCTTGCAGCCACTATGAAAGGAATCATACAAGCTGCCTCTTCCAAGTTCATAATTGGCCTCAAAGAGGAGGAACAGCGACATGCCAGGGGAATGGATAGGTAAAGAGGTTCTCACCAATGGCTTATGCCATATCCAGGTGACAACCTAGCTTCCTTTCTTCCTCTTTTATGCTGCTTCTAGATAGCCAAAAAGGCTGCATAATGAAATTAGAAGCACAAGGTATGGCTGCAGCAAAGATTGCTGTCATTGTATTTCACTATGTATGGGATGTATGTAAGCCTTCAAATTTGGCAGGTACGTGCATCAGGGACAGAGACGCCAGATCGCACCCTTAGTTTTGCATAATTTAATCTGCTCTTGGAGTCAAAAAACAGACATTTTCTGGCAAGAAATGAGGCAAGGCAGATGGAAATATGGAAAAGGACATGGATACAAGCTTCCTTTCAAAATCAGAAGCACTGATTTTGGTGGTTGCCTATTTTTGTACAGAAGATACAAAAACTGCAGATGAGCCCAAATGGTTTTCAGTACCAGCATAATACTGAACAATGGATGTAGTAATATACAGCTGTCTCTGAATATGTGCACGTGCCTTTTATTTTCCATTAAATATTATTTATTAATTGCTATTTAACCTCTCCTCAAAGTGGCACACACGCCCCCTTTCTCCACACCAACCCCCATGAAGTAGGTTAGGCTAAGAGTGATTAGATCAAAGTCATCCAGTGAGCTTTGTGGCTGAGGGGAGATTTGATCCTGGAACTCCCCAGTTACACTCCATCCCCATATCAATTCCACCATGATCATATGGGCCACATCCACAGCAGTTATCTTCTTGATGGTATCCAATTGATTATTGTCAGATGGAAGAACTCTGTGTAAGGCAAACTATGGCCTATGACTGTGCCTGAGAATCTTTTGGCTATAATGACAACTAGTTCTTGATACAGGCAAGAAACCAAATATTTACAGGTAAAATATCCATAATACTGACAGGCCTCCTGTTTTTCTCATAGGTGATGGAAGAATAAAGGAGGAAGTGGTGTTTCTTCCAAATGTGGCAACTTCAGCCCAGGCCCTCCAAAATATCTCCAGGAGCCAAGAGAAGTCACAGATAAACGCCTCACCGCCAAGATGCCGCCGCAAAAGATCTCATGTGCTAGGCTCAGGGGCTTCCAATAATGTACTGGGCATCCTAGAGAGACCTCTGGCCACTGGCTCAGCCCAGCGTGTGCCAGAGAAGCCTTTCCATTGCATTGATTGTGGGAAGAGCTTCTCACAGAGCTCCAACCTGATAGAACACCAGAGAATACACACCGGAGAGCGCCCATTCACCTGCAGCGAGTGTGAGAAGAGCTTCAGTCGCAGCAGCACTCTTGTAGAGCACCAGCGTACACACACGGGTGAAAAGCCATACACATGCACCGAGTGTGGGAGGGGCTTTAGCCGTAGTTCCACTCTCACAGAGCACCTGCGCACTCACACCGGGGAGACGCCCTTCCCATGCCGAGAATGTGGGAAGGCCTTCAGCCGCACTTCCAACCTTGTGAAGCACCTGCGCACCCACTCGGGTGAGAAGCCATACACATGTGCGCTCTGTGGGAAGCGCTTCTCTCTTAGTTCCAACCTCCTCAAGCACGAGCGCACCCACTCGGGGGAGAAGCCCTTCCCGTGCACCCTCTGTGGGAAGTGCTTCAAGAAGAAGACCCACCTAGTGTCCCACCATCGAGTGCACACTGGGGAGCGGCCTTACCGATGTGAAGAATGCGGGAAGTGCTTCTCCCAAAGCTCCATCCTGATTGAGCACCAGAGAATCCATACAGGTGAGAAGCCCTACAAATGTGCACACTGTGGGAAATGCTTCTGTGTAAGCTCAAACCTCATCAAGCACCAGAGAATTCACACAGGTGAGAAACCCTATGCATGCTCTATCTGTGGGAAGGCCTTCCGTTACAAGCCCCAGTTCACCCGTCACCAGAAACAGGTGCACCCAGAAGAAAAGGAAGAGGAATCGGTTACTACTCTCACCTTGGGGCCCTGGACAGAGAGACTCCCTCTCATACAAGTCTCTGAGAAAGCATAGAATTAGGAGACCTGATGGTTTCTTTGTGATTGTACCCCTGCTCACTACAGGCTGCATTAGAACTGTGGCCAGGCCTCTTTGTGGCTGCCATTCAACTAGTCTTAGCCCTTTGAGTGACTCTTCTCTGGTGGACTAATCTACTCTGCCATCAATTCTTTCCCTCTGTATCCTTGGTCTGACAGAGTAATCTGACTTTCTTCTGCTGCACCATCCAGTGGGTTATGTCCTGTTCTTTCCCAAGAAAGAAGAACTCACAGAAGAAAATATAAAATATAATCGGAGCTCTATAATCCATGCATATAGTCTGGGTTGTGTCTGGAGAAGGCTCAGCACTCAAACTAGGGTTTCAGTATTCAGTAGGATGATCTTTGATGCTCTTCCCAAGTCTTTATTGCTGCTGACTTTCTTACCTAGTTCATATGTCCATGGTGTAGGGCTGCAAACAGCCACACACCTAGCTATTTTGAGTAAGAAGGTATTGCTCCCAGGTAACTAGACTAGAATGCATTTTAAATGGAGAAGAGTTGGTTCTTTCTTTCAAGCCTAACCAATATATGACCAGGTGGGCTATAATCTTTGTGAAGTAATCTGTTAATCTGTTTTACTGACCACCTAACCCTTGTCTCTGTGCTCTTCTCTCATTGCATTTACCATCAGTGATGTCAAGGACACTACCAAAATTCCACCAACCATATTTAACATAGCACTTCAAATCAAAATGCTCCAGTTTGCTGGACAAGGAATTACATTTCCCAGGAACAATAGATCTGAATGCTGGGGAAACACAATATCTCCCCCACCCAAACCGAAACACTTCCCAGAGAGAGGATGTCTAGCTCTTTCTCACGAAAAGAGCAATAGCCCCATATCTATATGCTCTGATGTCTTATCCAAAGCATTATGGTGAAGCTGCTCTACTTAGGATGTTTTATTCAGAATATAGAATAAAGATGCGTTGCTGCCAAAAGTGTGTTACATCTTACCTTTATTACTAATCATGCAACTTTCAAATAGCAATTCTAAAGAAGTGGTGTGAATCTGCAGTAGAAAAAGACAAGACTGCAAAAAATTCTCATGCACATATATACCACGATGCATATACTGGGCAAGGAGGTGGTATAGCCACTCTGGTTTTCTTTATTGTTTTCTATAATATCTCTGAAACTGAATGTTTTCATTTCTGTGTATTGGCAGCCCTTGAGAAAAATCATATAAATCATGTATATCTTGATCATGAAAAATAAATGTTTTTCACCCCGTTTGTTCATATCCATCCATTTCCCTAGTATTTTTATACACTTGGAAGAGGGGGCATCCAGAACACAGGTACCATCAGTTAAGTGGGATAATTCTCTACATCAGGGTACATCTGCTGGCAATAAAATGACTTTGAGAAATGAAATATGCCCAGGCAGTTGAAATAAGAATGGATTCCTACCTTGCTGTTTTAATGATGTCAAACGAAACATTTGCTTTCTGGGAGATTTTTTTTTTAAATTCTTGTTATCCTAATCCTCAATGCTTGTTATGCTTGTTGCTTGGCTATGTATTGATCCCTCTTACTAGCTTTTGAGTGCACAGACAAAGCACTGGTAGTGGTACTGAACAAAGCAGGTCACCATATGCAGCATTGTTGGGATGGGTGTGGCATGCTCACACATTAAAATGCACACTTGTACCACATGGTAGAGTGGGCTGGTTTGCTGTTGTGGGACAACTGGCACCACTTCCGTACTGCAACTACACTATAGGTGTCTTTGAGATCCTGACAGATATCACCAAAGTCCTAGAGCCTCCCTTAAACCACAGTGCCTGGCTCACTCTTAATCCTTAATACCAGAAATAGAAAGGAGGATCTTCCAGGCAGGCCCCCGTTTCTGAGCCTGGGATTCTCTCAGCCCACTGCAGAAGGGGTGGAGGGCATCACCATTTCTCCAGCCAGGAGGCAATGGAACCCAACACCTTGCATGCCTCTGAAGGCTCCGGCAGCCAATACAGGCAGCATCTCCTTCAGCCCTCCCACATCCATCTCCAGTGGCTTCCGCTCAGGAAGCATTCTCCCTATACATGCACAGAGGCAATATGTCCTTAAGTCAGGGTCTATTTAAAGCATTTATGAAAGTTTTATAAAGCAGTTTAAAAACAGAAGACAGAAGACAAGAAAATTCAAAATGGAGGAAGATTAAGAAGGCAATAGCTCCTCCAGGTAATGTATGAACTGGCAAGTGGTTTCTCTTGTCAGATCTAATGCAGCCATCATTCCACCAACCAACCAAGCAGCTCTTAGTAGAACACTGTCCTCCCTCTCCCCCACCCCAGACGGCAAGCCACAAACTGTCCCCACAGAAAGGAAGCAGTTCGGGGTGGAGGAAGGGAGCAATGATCCCAGACGGTTGTCTCTTGTTGATGTCACCCTTTTTCAGGTCAGCGTAGCAAAGCAACTATGAGGAATAGAGCCGGCCTTTTAGATATTCTCCGATTTGGCTGTATTTAAATCAATGAGCAAAGGGGAATGTATATATCTAAAGGCACACTCCTGTGCGCATATGTGTGTGTGTGTGTGTGTGTGTGTGTGTGTGTGTGTGTGTGTGAGTGAATGAATGAATGAATGAATGAATGAATGAATGAATGAATGAAAGTCCTGGCTGATGCTGGAAAGTATAGGCAGGAGAAGACAGTGACTTCTGTGTCAGTGGGGCACAGTTTGTAGTCTGAGCTTTAAGGAGCTATCTGTGGTGCTGAACCTATTCTGGAGCTGGAGTTTGGCACTGGATAGCTCTTTTAAAGCTCAAAATAAAATATCCTTGCAGTGGATAAGGAGTCCCACTGATATAGGAGTAACCAGCCACCCTGGCTATAGGACTTTTTCCTATTTAAATACTTATAAGAATGTGCTTTATGTTAATTAATGGAGCCAAACAAACCAGAACTTTCTCTAACCTCACAACATCAAGGAGTCAGTAAAATTGCTGGCAGGAGCATATGAGGCTATTAGAGAATGTGGAGAACGATTAGGTTAAGATACCATTTTGTACTAGAATGCAAGTCTTTTTTTTAGCTGCAGTAAATCAGGGATGAGGAATGTGTAGCTGTCGCAGCGGTTGTTGGATATTGAAACTCCCAGCCTCCCTTCCTCTGCACTGTTCTTGCTAGGACTGGTGGAGCTGCAATGCAACAACATCTGGGAAGCCATATGTTCCTTGCTCCTGCAATAAATAATGGCCTGAAGGAATGACTTTCATCTTGGCTGTATAAAACAACGTCACCTTGCCAGGACTTAGGCTTCCCATCCTTGTCCGGCAAAGGTTTTAACAACTGCATGGCAGGCAAAAGATGAACAGATGCAGCCTTCCTCATTGCTGTTAATGTTGATGCCAGCTGTTCTGTTGCATTTCTGCATGTTCACCAGCTATTAATGGTACACTGGACAGCCAAGAAGAAAAGTGACAATCCTATTCCTTGCCAGATTTATTATTCCCTGGGACCAGCATGGAAAAAGCATGGTTTAAGCCAGGGACCCAAATCTTTCATTTCCTCAGGGCCATTCCTTCTTCTGTGTGTTTCTTTTGGTTACCAAGCAACCACCTCCAGGATTCCTCTTCCTCTCCCCCCCCCCCGATTTTCCTGCATCATGTGAACTTGGGTGAGGATGTGACATCATCACTGGGCTCCCTCTACTACTCTGCAGGCATTACTGATTTACAAGCCGCAGAATTGTTATAACTGTCTAGTGTTTTGCAACGGATCTGTGGTGATTTTTCAAAAGCTCCCCTGGATTTTCTACAATACAACATCATTCCCCGAGATGGAAATGCAGTACTTACAAAATGCAGAGGATGGGAAGAAGTCTGGAGACAAAGGTAAGAATGTTGACCAAATCTTTGTTTGGGAGCAATCCAAAGAGGAAAAAAGAAAGAAACAAGGATATACCACTGGCTTTTCTTTCTTTGCATCTTATATTAGATTGCAGATGAATAGTTATAAATATGAAATAATGCAATCCCACAGAACAAAAAGCATGGAGCAATCTGATGGATTTTATTACAGCCAAGTAATAGAAAAATTCTGGAAGTGCAAACCTGAATAACACAGCATGCCTCAGGGACAAGTGTTCAAAGCAAAATGTACATGCACATATACGTACATGGCAATGTAGCTGCATTTTAGAATATAAGTTATGTGCCCAGGTTGTTGGAAATGTGTGGGATCAAAAAATTCTCAACTTTTTGCGTTTTAGCAGTTGCACTGCTATGTTAGCAAGCTTCCAAGTTAGACAGAATTCTTCAGAAGAGACATTGTTTTGTGCAGCCTGAAAAACTTGATACATTATCAAATTAGTTTGTGCAATGAAATGTATAATTTGAATAATTTTCAATCCTATTTGTCTCCCCCACAACTCAAAAGAAGGGATTTTCTGTAGCTGTAGAATGGGATTATTCTGTAGAGGTTTTTTTTTCTGTAAATAAGTGGCTGTGGGGTTGGCCTTGATTATATTCTGTGGTGCTTAGGAATTATGCAACAATAAAAACATAATATAAAGGGATGTTTTTAAGTAAGAATGACTGGCATCCATCTTGCTGTTTGTCTTTTCAGTTCACATTCCTGGTAATGGATTCAAAGCCCCCAGTGCCTAATTCCACCACATGGGATGTTCATTTTATTAAAGAATTCAAGTGGGGACCTTAATAAAATTGTGCAGTGCATTCCTGGCTCCTAACTACAGTGTCCATTCTGGCTGAAACAGGATACTTATAGCATCCTTTTGGACTTGCAGAGAACATCTCTTTTCTCTTCCATCCTCTTGAAACTCTCCTGCTTTGCTATATGCAGTGGTACCTCAGTTCATGAACTTAATTCGTTCCACGATTCTGGTTGCGAACCAAGTCAAATTTCCCCATAAGGTTCAATGTAAATAAGGTTACTCTGTTCTGAACCATATGTAATTTTTTTAACACAAAATTATTAAACAAAGTACCATACAGTATGAAGAGAGAGAACATTAACCTTGCGTGAGCCGACTTCTGGCATGGAGGACAGGAAGGTCGGTGGGGAGGAGGGTATTGTTTGGAGGGAGTCTGCGACCGCGATCTCGACTAGAGGAAGCCGTGACCACGTGTCAGAGTGGGGAAGATGGCCATGTTCATATGAACACGAACATGGCCATCTTCCTCGCACAAACACGATGGCGGCCATCTTCCCCACACGAACATGAATGCAGCCATCTTCCCCACTCAAACACGCTCTGACACAGGGTTGGGGTGCAGGGAAGATGGCCGTGATTGTGTTCCTCACCTGATGTGGAGTTTGCGAATGGAAGCATAATTTTGCCGAACTTTCTGTTCGTGAACCGAATTGTATGAGAACAGGAACGTTCTTGAACTGAGGTATTACTGTACTACCAAAAAGTTTGGGATTCAGGCTAGCTATCAGGCTTGTTTACATTAATGTTATATTGCATACTTGTTAAGCAGAAAGGGTAACATATGGGAAGCAGAATGTAACCTTCTGGCATACTTCTGTCCTACTGAAATGCTGTCATCCTGGATATTGGTTCTTTCCCTCTGCCTTTCAAATAATATTTTCAGTATCTAAAGGGTCAACTGCCCTCAACCATAGCCTTAATTTTAGTCTGCCCATCAGCCTGTTGGTTAAGATTTTTTAAAAGAAATTATATGCTGCTTTTCCACAGTGGACAGTGCTCAAAACAGCTCAAAGTAACCCTCAATGAACAAAGATCAGCAACACCTTGGAAATAAAATTGTGATAAAACATTTCAGAGAATTCAAATAAGACAAAACCAATGATTCATAAAATGAATATAAAGTCAATATTACAGTGAAAAATCTCAACTTAATATAAGAAGTAAAATCAAAATCAAGAGTCTAAAACAAAAATTTACCCTAGCCTTTGCTGCCAGTGCTAATCTTACAACAATCCAAAGTGCCATCCAGCCAAATAGCTTAAACCTAGTCCAGAAAACCTCCCGCCAGCTAGTGCAGGGCTGCACAGCCTGCATGTGGCTCTTCTCCACTTTTTGTATGGTCCAGCAGCCTATAGCTGCCTCCTGCACTCTTCCCCAGAGCTCAGCTGATCGGAGTTTTGGGGAGAGGCCCCTATCAGCAGTTCCAGAACAGCAATCCCAGTGAACGCATTGAAGGGAGGAGGGCTTTGGCCTTTCTCGGTGACTCCAAAACTGCTAGGATTGCTGCTTTCTTTCTGCTAATGGCAGCCGGAAAGCTATTCTGAGCAGCAACCCCTAAGCAGCCCTTCCCATGTGTGCAAACATATGTGCATGCATGGCCTATGGCCTCCTCAACCAGCACCAGATGCAACTCTCAGCTTGCTCATCTGATGCTCCTTTCCTGGCTGATAATAATTCTTGAAAACAATCAACATTGCTGCACTGTAATCGAAAGGGATATCGTAATTCAACTGCCAAGCTGGCCAGTTCCCTTTATAACAGGGGCACACAACTCTTTCAGCCCCAGCGTGTCTGCTTTTGGGAGTGAGAAAGGCAGTTGCTCTTGGTGCACATTCCCAAGGCCTGCTGATTGGGATTTGGTGGAGGAAGACCTAGAGGGGGCCTTGGAATGTGGGCCAATTCCAGACACTGAGAGACATGCAGATGCTCATCTCAAGGCCAGACTCCCCAGGTGTGCAGGCGGCCCCTGAGAATGACCAAGATATACAGTTAGCAGAAGGTGCCTTGGAACAAGGGAGTTTCTCAGAGATAGATGAGGTGGGTATAGCACTCAGCCCCATAATGTGATATCAGCTCATACTCATAAGGAGTTTACTTTTTTAAAAGTAAATACTAGATTGGATCCAATGAATTGCTCTATGCATGCTCAGAGATTCTTTCTGTCTGGGTGTTTGTGCTTCTGGAAAACTCGTTCATCAATAAAGAACATTTTGCAAGAAAGGTCTGTGCCACCGAATGTACAAAGGGAGGAAACCTAAATCACAACATCTGCTAGAGTGGGGAACTGCACATGGTGCTCACACACACATTTGCAAACTGTTCACAAAAATGCAGGATTCAGCTGCACATCACTCACACAGAGACACCGTTCATATTCACCACAGCAACAACAAATCTTGGCTTTGTAGCCACAGCATATTCCATATTTCATAGCATCAGGAAGGTAAAGTCCTCTCACCAGCTGGCAACAGAGGAAAATACACTCTAGAAACGGGCTTTCTTCTTGCCAGAGAAGTTTCATTCCTAGGGTATCCCAGGGCATTCCCAGAAGCTGGCAGGAAATTTCAAGCATTGCTGCTTTTGTTCCAGAGACATGCTATGGAAGGAACCAGCCTGATTCTTGAGCAATTTTCTCTCCCTCCACCTTTTCCCGGATCAGCACATAATGTTGGGGACTGCCAGACGCAGCTTGGGCAGAGGTGCGCTTTTTGCATCCTCCTCTGCAGACTTAATTTCTATTTTCTTTCAGCAGGTGCTGAGACTGAAAGCTGGATTGAAATAAAAAATATTAAGAAGGAAGCACTAGAAGAAAAAGCAGAAATACAGGATTTGGGAACATCTCTGAGTCCTGAGCAGAGCGGAATAGTGTTGGGGAGCAGGAGCAGTGTAAGGATACAGCTGAGGGACCGAGAAGGTCAGGACAAAAAGGACACTGAGCCACATCAATCAAACAGCCCTCAGAACCTTGATAATTGCAAGATTCAAGTCAAGGTGGAAGAACAGAGGTGTAGAAGCCAGGTGAGAAGGCGTCGGGCAAAGGAGGCTTCCCATGATCCTCCAGGTTTTATCAACCTTTTGGGTATCTTGGAGCCTCCTCCTCCTCTTCCACCCCCTGCCCCACGCAGGCCAGTGGATAAGCCTTACCACTGCACCGAGTGTGGGAAGAGCTTCTCACAGAGCTCTGTACTTATTGAACACCAGAGAATCCACACAGGAGAAAGGCCCTTTGTGTGCAATGTGTGCGGGAAACGCTTCTCCCAAAGCTCCACCCTGATGGGGCACCAAAGAATCCACACAGGCGAAAAACCCTTTGCTTGCCCTGAGTGTGGACGGGGGTTCAGCCGGAGCTCAGCTCTGACAGAACATCAACGCACCCACACTGGGGAGACACCCTTCCCATGCCGGGAGTGTGGGAAGGCCTTCAGCCGCACCTCCAACCTTGTAAAGCACCTGCGCACCCACTCAGGAGAGAAACCATATACCTGCACCCTCTGTGGAAAGCGCTTCTCCCTTAGTTCCAACCTCCTCAAGCACGAGCGCACCCACTCGGGGGAGAAGCCTTTTCCCTGCCCCCTCTGTGGTAAATGCTTCAAGAAGAAGACCCACTTGGTGTCACATAACCGTGTGCACACTGGGGAGAGGCCCTACCGGTGTGAGGAATGCGGCAAGTGCTTCTCTCAGAGCTCCTCCCTGATTGAGCACCAGAGAATCCACACAGGGGAAAAGCCCTACAAATGTCCCCAGTGTGGTCGGGGTTTCTATGTCAATTCCAAACTGGTCAAGCATCAGAGAATTCACACAGGTGAGAAACCCTATGCCTGCTCTGCCTGTGGAAAAACCTTCCGATACAAGCAGCAGTTCCCTCGTCATGTGGCCCACGTCCATCCTGGAGAAGACCAAGTTTCTGTGCTTACCTTGGGTACCAGTGTTAATATGCTTCTGTCTTAGAGCCTTCAGTAGCCCTGACCTTTGTGTTTCAGGTGCCCTAGAGGCTGATTCCACTGAGAGGCATACATGCTGCCAAATTTAGTAGTCCATAAAGTACTCAGCGTAGCATCTCATTGCTGGGACTTTTCAAAGAGACTTCTATTAATATAATCACAATTAAAATGAAGTGGCCTGGCTTGTGATGCTAGTTTCATCCTTACATAGAGGAATTTGTTTATTAGCTTACATAGTATAGCACTATGTAAGCCCACATAGGAGGGCTCATTTTTTAGCTTACATAGTATAGCACTGGGAAAGAGACTGTGCAAACAGTGACTCCTTTGCTTTGGAGGGTTTCATATGTACAGTAGGACCGAGGGAGCCATGAACATGAAATCTTGTTTCAGAAGGAAAAGATTGACCATTACAAGGATTCTATTATTGTGTTTACAGTATCTTATGAAGGGTATGACATTCAGAAATATTCACTATAGATACTGTGACTTTTTAAAGAGTGTTTATACTATCACTCTGCAGCCCACCACTACAGTTCACCTCCCCATCATATTTTACAGAAGGGCAAAAGAATTTTATGAAGACCTTGTTTTGTGTGTTTTTTCCCTCGGTTTGCAATATTGCTGGAGAAGGCACTGTCCTTCTTTCTTTAATTTGAAGAAATGATGGAATTATATTCTGAATTTCTTTGTACTAGAATATTTACAGTATTATCTAGGATGCAGCCAATTTGGGGTGAGGGGTATTGCAAATACTGCAGAATGTATTCAGGAAATTCATTTATGGCAACAGCTGGAGAAACACAAAACAGCTCCTACCTAAAACTCCACCAAGTGCAGTCATGGCCCCTATATTTGTCATTTAAAGTAATCCCTACATATTCAGAATGTGAGGCCTTATGGGCATCTACCTTGTTTGAGAGCAAAGGCATTCTGATTATGGCTGAGACTTTTAGAGTAATCACATTAACTTTCTAGGAGTCCATCTTAGTAAGTAGACATTCTTCTAGAAGCTGCTAGTAGCTCTCTCGCTGTCCGAAACTCTGTAGTATTTCTCAGTTGGTCTACTGAAAACTTGTGTCTGATCCATTCTAAGCTTTATGTTCCAGGCATTCTTCTAAGAATGTTCAGTATATTGAAAACCATGATGTGCAACAGGAACAATTCTAACATTGATGTCTTCTCTTTGATGCTTCTTTGAGAGACATTTCATGATGTATCCAACTGTCTGGGTAGCAGCCTCCTGGCAGACATCTATGGTAGACTGGTAAGACCACCTTTGAGCTGTGTTAAGGAAACTGGGTGCAATCCAGCCAAGGTCAATCATATCAAGCCCTGCTGAATTCAACAAGGTTAGATCAGTGATCGGGAAACTTATCACTGGTGGGCCATCACAATAATAAAGCCCACAGGGGTTCTCCATTTGGCCTGGCAGTTTCTTCTCATTGCTAATCAGGCAGGTATAAATACATTCCCTTGCTTTGGATTGAAAAAGTCTCCTTTCTGCAAGATGAGTTGGTGAAAAGCCTTTTCTCTGATCTGCTGCATATAGGGCAGAGAAGTATGAGGCCTGCGAAGGAAGTGTTTTGCTAACTTCTGAACAGATGTTATACACATGCTATTTGAAAGTGCTGCTGGGTGATTCAGCCATACAACCTTCTGAGCCTGGTCTTATAGTGACTTGTTCTTCTTACTTCTGTGTGAACGTGTAGTGCTTGAATGTTTGGGATGCTATTGAAAGTGCTGCAGAGTGATTCCTTTCTGGTCACGTTAGATATGCAGAGGCTTATCCTATGTACTCCAGATTAGACATGCTTCTCACACTACTACATCTTACCACAAATAGACCATGAAATTTGGAGGAGTAGATTTTTCAGCTTTTGCCCTCTTCTGCCTGTGGCCAGGAATGTGGCCCCCAAGACCGTTTCCAAATGGCACCTAGTCCACTGGTCAAAAAGTGTCTCCCCAACACTGAGTTAAACAAATTCTCCCACTAAAATCACTGACCCATTTTAAGTTATTAACTCTGATCAGATCATGGCCTTGCTTAATAAAACTGAGAATTCTTCCTCTTACTGTTTCCTCCCACCTTTGTCAAAAGAACGACCTTGTGCAAGAAGTCACATCTGCAATCTTCATTATTTGCATCATTCTTCGGTGTTGAGAATGTTACTTCTTCCAGCAGTGTATTTCCTTTAATCACTTTCAGGTATGCCAGTGAATCCCATTTTTATTTGGAGCTTAGTTATTTTTACTAGACTGGCCAGCTTCAGATAGACTGAAGCAGCTTGCAGTGAGGCCACCACAGGGTGGTCATTAATGTTCTACTGTATCTTAGACAAGCAATGAGATGAGCCCTAGTTTGAAGAAACATCCAGAGACACATGAACTGCAGGGCTGGCACACTCCCATTGCAGCTGAAGTGGAAGAAAGAATAGCACAGGAATGCGGAACCACAGGCCGAAAGGCCAAATCTAGTCTTCCAGATGCCTGCACGTCCTTCCCCACAACCACAGGTCATTTGGTGGTTTCCTGGCTTTTGTGCAGTTTCTCCTCCATTCTACAAGGCTGAAATGCCTCTCCTAAGGCATAGTTCATGGCAGTGAGAGGTGTTGGCAGAAATATGGTGGTATTTTTGGTTTTTGCCTCTGTCTACCTTTGGAATTTGCCTCCCCCCCCACCCCTGGAACTTCTTCCGAACAGAACATGATCCTTGGGCTGAAAGAGTTTCTTCTTCCCTGCAAGAACATGGAAAATGTCCCTTGTAAATGATGAGGCTTCCAAAATGTTCATGAACTATGTCAATGCCCACACAATGAACTAGCACATTCTGTTCTGCTTTGTGTATAATTGGAAGATATTTTGCCATCCCAAGCGGCTGCACTGAAGTACCCAGATAGATTTTTTAGGCATCTTACGCTGTGCACAGATTCTGTGACAATGCAGGGCATTGTTTTTTACTTCATTGCCACCCAATACCCTGCTAAGTTGAGTCATTCCTGCACATAACACACAAGCATGTTTATTTTCACAATCAAATGTTGGGGTAACACAGACGCATCCCCACACACTCTCAATCTTGTGTTACTTACATGTACAGGTTCTGCTTGTGGCAACAACTGTGCGGGTATAGATTCAATCTCTTACATTCCCATGGGCACTGAAGTTATGTTGAAAAAAATAGACGTCTCTTCTAGTTTCAGGGCCTTAACCAGGGCATTCTACTGCTTCATAAAGATGGCGCTGTCCAGTCAGTGTTGAGGGATTGTGCCTGTTCACTTCCTAACATTTCTGTTCAAATACCAAAAAATATGGGAGACTAGGTAACTGTTACTGCCAACAACCAGTCAAAGCAATAAAAAGGCTGCTTAGCTTACCCAAAAGCCTATGAATTACACCCACAATGATCAGAAGTCCCCAACTGCAGAGGCAGGAGGAGGAACAGCAGAGGCAATCTTGGCCTCCCTATCCCTTTTCACCAGATTTCCCCTCCCCCCCACAAAAAAAAATCTAGTGATGGCACTTCAGAAGAGGATGGTCAAGGAGGTCTCAGAATAGCTTCTGTCCTGACCTTTCTGATTTCTACCCCATATTTCTCACAGAAATGTCTCCATTTCCCTCTGCCTACTGTCACTTTTTCACTTCAGCAAGGATCTTTTCCCAGCCGGCTTCAAAGGGACAGGGGAGGGAAGGCCAAATCTTTGATTCCCCTGCTCTTATCTCAGAGAAGGAAGTCCCCAGTATTTTCTGACCTCTCAAACAATGTCTGTGGGCCATAGCATTGCACCCTAGAGCTAATAAAAAGACAATACTTACAACCAATTTGAAGGAGATTGGCACAACTTGATATAACAGCACTTTGCCAAAAACTGATGGAAGTTAAAAACATTAGCCTCCAAAAAAACCCCCCTCTAAGGTGTATGCTTAATTCCACAGATTCACATCTTTTTTTTACTTCTGCTGGGTTTGTTAATAAGGAGCAATAGAATCACCACTTTCATATATGAGTTTATCAAGCAAGTTACTTAGTGCTATCCTTGGAAGAAGAGTGAGTAAAAGACTGTGTAGAGTATCTGCCCCTGTGTGTTTTACTAGTTTTGTACTAACTGTGTTTCAGATTAACTGTGATTGTTTTCTTTCCTCCATTTTTCTTAATAATGACTCATTAAAATCATTATTTCACACAACTTAAAAGCTTTGGCTTTGTCTGCAGTCTGCTGAGCTTGTTCTAGAAATACATTTTAAAACTCCCCTTTCTTCTAATGCACATGGGGAAGTTTTCCTCTAAACTGAAGATTCTGAAACAGTGGCCTTGAAGTGTATTTAGAGGCCATAGAGTAGGATCTCCAAATTGTAGGTTGTACAGATTAATATTTCAGGACCACCAGTACAATTCTACTTAAAAACAAGCTTATTTTCAGGTAAGTATATATAGGATTGCTGTATTAGTCTCCTAGGACTAATAGGAGACTAATTTATATTTAAGTACGTATAAAATGTTATCTGGATTTAATCAGTTCTTATTGGTTGCAACTCTGCAGGTAAACCCCTATCTGTATTAGGTACTACTGGATCATGTAGACACTCATTTCTCTGAGTTAACTACATCCCACCTTTCACTTTTTTAAATTAGCAAATAAATCCACTGAATTTATCACTCCTGTGGAGCTACTCAACAGAATTACCCACCTTCAGAGAAAGCTGTCTGGTGCATCTCCAAATAAGTCACTGTGTTGTAGTCATCTCCTTTCAGTTTTATGTTCAGGGTGAGAACTAAGATAATTGGCATACATGGATTGCTTATCCTTAGAGAAGCTTATGTGGCAGCATCACTTGAATTAGGCACTGCTCCAAATTTGCCTCCTTCGACAGAGCTCACTGCTGTGTGTTTACTTGGGCAATTGTTCTGGAGTTCAGTGGGCACTGCTCTTAAAAACCTATCCATCAGACTCACCCAATTACACAGGGCATGAAGATGTCTTCTGCACAGACTAAGCTTAATTTTATTTAAAGTCTTATACGTATAACCACTTTTCAGCCAAAAGTGGCTTCCAGCACGCGAGCAAGAACTAAGCGTTCCTCCAATTTTATCTCACATTATGGGCAGAAAATGTATGTTTGGTAGCAACCACCACATTATTCAACGATTGCCGTAGGAGGCACCAGGCGGCCGCGTGAACTCATGCCGATTAAAAATAGTCCTAAAGTTTCCGCCAAACATTAAGCAAGGCCTATCACAATTTCAATCCATAACGACGCCTAGCAACGTCACTCTCGGCCACAATCTCGCGGGCCTCAAAACATGTGATCTAAGGCGGAAGTGGCGTCACACTCGGGCGCCTTCTCTCATCTCTATGGTAATCCACTGTTGGGAGTAACTATTTCCGGTTTGGGCCTGGAAAGCTGGGAGAGCCGTTGGTCGGTGTTTGTGCGCGAGTTCTCGCGGTGGCGGTTGTCATGGCAGCGGCTGCGGGGCCTGGAGGAGGCGAAACGGCTTCCGCTGCCGATGAAGGCGGCGGGGGAGGCGACAGGAGGAGCCCCCCCGGCTCGGACCCAAGGCGCCTGGGGCCGGGGGGGCGAGAGGAAGACGAGGCGCCGCGGCAAGGCAGCGCGGGGGGAGCGGCCGGCCAAAGTCACCAGCCCTCGTCGCCGCCCGCCCGCGAGGCCGAGGTCACCGTGGAGATCGGAGAAACCTACCTGTGTCGGCGCGGGGACGGGACATGGCGTAAGTGCGTTTCCAAAGCAAATAATCTCTTCCTCCTCCGTTACGGCCTATGATGCCATAGCAACGGGACCCCCAACTCATTCCTGTGTCCCTGAGACCTCCAGTGGCTCATTCCTAGGTTGAGCTTCCATCCTGCAGCATGCCTCATCCATCGTTTGTTGAACGCATTCATACTCTGGGGGACTTATGTTTGCATATTTTAGTTTTCCAAGGTGGTTTGGAATACAGAGATGCACATAGCATCGTAGAACTCAGTTAAGTCCAAGCCATCATAAAACAAAATCATTAATCAGCAAGGTGACTGAATCATAAGCCACAAAACTACATATTGCTAAAACATCTCACGTCGCTACACTATATCTCTATGTGTGCAGCACGGGAACCTATTAGGAAGATGAACTTTTAATTTAGGGCCAGTAGTTGAAGACCCTGTTCTGATGGCCATTTACCTTGCCTCAGAAGAAGGTATCGAAACCTCAAGTCATGACCAAATGCTGAAATTCTGTTCACACTTACATGTCATTAAACCAGTGAATGCAGGATATGCTTCCAAGTAAGCATGCATAGGTTCAGCTTATGTGCATTGCAGTTCCTCCTGTGTTGGACCACCCTTAAAGTGCCCTTATGGATAATTAGAACTGTGGAGTTATGTAGAGATTTCTCTGTGTATTCCTTCAGTGTAGTGCCCCAAATTCATACACCAAATGCTCTTTTCTTTTGTAGTGCCCATCCGTAGTGCCCATCCTGTCATTTTCCTTTGGGTTTTCTACTTCTAGGACTGGACTTAGTACAGTAAGAATGGGCTAAGAGGCAACAGAAAAGTCTTCCTTGTGCCTGTTACCTTTTAAAAATCTCAATATCTCAGGTAGTCCCTTTTGTGGAAAATACTCATTTTAGGTTACTTGAGTAAGCTTTCATCCTGCAAGAGCAATGCACCCTTGGTTATCTCCGTCCTTCCATTCTTTCAGCTTGATAATGAACAGTTTGGCCAAAATGCTTCATGGTGTAGTAATGCCTTACACTTCTTAGTCTCTTCTTGTTGAGGTGGCTGTTAACTAGACAATTTCATTCCTTCCAGATTCTGCAGAGGTGATCCAGTCTCGAATCAATGAGCAGGAGGCCAGAGAAGAGTTTTACGTGCACTATGTTGGATGTGAGCATCTTTTGAAGAGTGTCTGTCTGTTCTATTGGGGATAAGCAGGTTTTTTTCTTAACTCATTCCAAGGGCCTTTTACACACATTGCAAAACTTCTCAAGTGTTATTTATTTCTGTACCGCCTCACAGCCAAAGCTCTCTGGGTGGTTATTTTTCTGGCAGAAAGTATGGGCATAACAGCTTATATTGAAATCTGTTGGGTTTTCTTCCTGGCAACTTCATTTGGTGATAATATTCTAAAAGGCATATTTGCTTATAGGTTTGTGGTGATTTCCTAAAGATTTCTGTGTTTCTGTCTCAGTCCCAAGAAAGTAGTTGGGTTTCAAATAGGAGGAAGCCTGGTAGTGTTGTCTTGGCACAATTTGGTTAGAAGCTGGTCTTCTGTATTCTGTACCCTGCCTTGTAAGAGGAAAGGACATGTAAACAATAGGAAAGTGGGGGAAAAGATGGACGTTTCCAAGTTCATGTTTAGGGTGATGAAGGAAAGCAGATCAGCAAAATTCCTGGGAAGCATTCCTTTTCTCAACTTATTGTAGCTAGTGTCAAATGCTATATTCCTGGAAGTGATCTCTTTAATTGGATATACACCTGATGACTTTTGGAAATATTCTCTCATCAATAGGAGGAGAAGTTAGAAAAGAGGTGCGTGGTCTTCAGACCTGTGAGAGCAGTGTAGCTTTTCGGTAGAATCTGAAGGCCCAGCCACTGAAGCCAAATGCAAAGCAGTGACAGGACGGCAGAAGGGGTTGGGGCATAGAGTACCTCTGAGCACAAACTTCATACAAGAATTTTATATTTATACCAGAACTGGAGTTTGCAAACAAATGCTTTCTCATACACATCTGTTTTGCTCCTCTTGCCTAAGCATAAGCTTTCTTGATTTTAGAAGCCCAATTTAGAGCCAGTGTGGTGTAGTGGTTAAGAGCATGGGACGGGGACTCAAGACGATCTGGGTTCTAGTCCCCGCTCAGCCATGGAGCCAACTGGGTGACTTTGGGCCAGTCACAGACTCTCAGCCCAACCTACCTCACAGGGTTGTTGTTGTGGGAATAAGATGGAGGAGGAGATGTAAGCTGCCTTGAGCCCTTTGTAGGAAAAAGGCAGGATATAAATCGAAAAATAAATAAATTTAGAAGGCGAGAAAGGGCCTTTAGTTTTTTCTTTATTAAACTACTGATAGTCAGACATTCTTGCTGATCTATTGCAGATCTGCCAGAGATTTATCATAAGATTCTGAGCTCCCAGTAGATCCCAGTTTTTCTTCTTCCTGACTCTGGTTCAGAATGGAGGAAGTGGGATGCAGTTTTATTAGCTTGCTTGAAGCTTCATCTAAAGTGTATTTGGAGTTGTAGTTTATAGTTTGCAAACTACAAACTATTGGGGAGGGGGGTGGATTTCTGTACCTGATGTACATCTGCTTACTCTCCTGTGGTAATGACAGTCAACCGACGTCTGGATGAGTGGGTGGATAAGAATCGCTTGGCCCTCACCAAGACAGTCAAAGATGCAGTGCAGAAGAACACTGATCAATACATGAATGAGCTGTCTGAACAGCCGGAGCGCAAGATCACACGCAACCAGAAGCGCAAACATGATGAAATCAACCATGTGCAAAAGGTAATGCCGCTAGAGGGGTGTCTGGGGAGCTTTGAATTGTGCTATCTTACAGACTGTTGGTTCCAGATCTGAAAAAAATCCAAGCTATTTTGAACCTCACAGTCTTACTAGTGGGTGGAATTCTTCAGGGAGCCCTTTCTACCACTCACTATGATGGTTTCTTCCATTGCAGACGTACGCTGAGATGGATCCCACCACAGCAGCATTGGAGAAGGAACATGAAGCAGTGAGTGTTCACCAGCACCTAGTCTGCCTTCCTGTCTATATCAGGCAGAAAAAGAAGCATGCGTGTGTTCAGAGATCCCAGCTCTCTTTCTCTCTTCTCAGATTACCAAGGTGAAATATGTGGACAAGATCCATATTGGAAACTATGAGATTGATGCTTGGTATTTCTCGCCATTCCCAGAGGACTATGGGAAACAGCCCAAGTTGTGGATCTGCGAGTACTGCCTCAAATATATGAAGTTTGAGAAGACCTACCGCTACCACCTTGTACGAAAGAGGGAGAACATTTGTCAGGGGCAGGGGGAATGGTGAATGGGGAGCCAGAAGTAAAGTGATATGAGAAAAGCTCCGGGAGAGCTGCATTTGGGGTTGATCTGTTTCAGCAGTTCTAGCACTTGGGACAGCCTAAAGAGATTTGACTGTGTTTGCATATTCCCATTTTTCTAGTACTAGTAGCTATTTATTTTCTGAGCCAGCAACTAGGTAAGCTAAACAAACAAGAGTAACATAAATTGAAGAGAGGAGGATATTGTCCTAATCAAAGCCAAGGCAGAAAAGCTAATGAAACTGTCAAACAACTCAGCAGTTGCAGTTCTCAGAAAAATGCAGGCACCTGACATTTTTGGGTAATCTGGCTCTTTCTCTTGTTCAGGGACAATGTCAGTGGCGGCAACCACCAGGGAAGGAGATCTACCGCAAGAACAACATCTCAGTGTATGAAGTTGATGGTAAAGATCACAAGGTGGGTGCCTACTTCAGCTCCCATGTTTTCATTTGTGGTATTTTTGTTTTATGTGAGCATGTGACAAGTTGCTACACTGGGAACTTAGATGCCTTCTAAACTGTCTTGTAGTTAAACTTCAGAGCCATGGTTCCTCCATTATGAAGGTGATCTTCCTGCAGGACCATAAGTAGTCTTCTCACATTGCTAGAGCACTTCTACTTTCTCCTTATGATTTATGCTGTTTAATTTGTTGACTTAGAAAAGCTTACAGGTTGCAAGAATTGCTTTCAGAAAAGGTCCCCTGTCCTTTGCTGATCAGCATGATGAGCATTGGTGTAGGCTGAGGGCAGGAAGTACCCAGCTCAAAATCTTGGTGGGCCAGCAGCCATTGACTTGCAGCTTCTTGGTTAATATTATTACACTGCATTTATCTCCTGCCTTTTTCCTTCTTGTGAGGAACTCAAGGCGGCTTATATCATTGTCCTCTACTCCATTTACCCACAAGAACAATCCTGCTAAGTAAGTTAGTCAAAGAGTGAGTGACTGGCCCAGAGTTACCCAGTGAACTTTGGGGCTGAATGGGGACTAGAAGCTGGATCTCCCAGGTGCCCAGCCACCACACTGGCCCTTGATGTAGGAACAGCTGTATCCAAGGTGGCCAATCACTTGGCATGCAGGACCAATCACCGTCTAGATCAGTGGTGGCAAACCTCTGGCACGCGTGCCGCAGTGGGCATGCAGAGCCCTCTCTGTCGGCACACGAGCCAAGTCGCCCCAGCATTGCCCCAGCAGCCGAGCATCGGATAAAAGCACACATAGGGCCATGTGCATGCTCAGAAAGGAGTGGCGGCACCAGGTGATGATGGCACAAGCCGCAGCTCATAAGCTGCAACTTGTCCAAGCTTTCGCATGACTGCTCAGAGCGCTGCCAAGTGCACTGTACATTTGCTTGGACTGGCTGTGAGGTGTTTTTTCCTAAACTAAAACCTCAGTTTTCAGGTTTTATTGTGTTTAGAATGGGCAGAAACGATGAGCTGTGCAGAAAAAGCTACTCAAGGCCTTTTCAAAATTGCATTATTTTCAATGGAACTTTAGCCCTGTATTAGGGTTAGGGGTGTGCACCAGGGTAGGATTGGGGTTGGAAAAATGAGGTCTCCTGGCATGATTTTGATGGTTGGAATGTGTTTAGAATCGGCAGAAATTAGGAGCAGTGTAGAAAAATCTACTCCAGGAAGGCTTTTTCAAGATTGCGCTCTTTTCAATGGAACTGTTGGCCTGTATTAGGGTTAGGGGTGTGCACCAGGGTAGGGTTAGGGTTAGAAAAACGAAGTGTCCTGGCCTGATTTTGATGGTTGGAATGTGTTTAGAATGGGCAGAAATGATGAGATCTGCAGAAAAAGCTACTCAAGGACGGCTTTTTCAAAATCACCCTCTGTCGGCACACGAGCCAAGTCGCCCCAGCAGCCAAGCATCAGGTAACAGCGCACATAGGGGCCATGCACATGCTTGGAAAGAGTAGGGGCACCAGGCGATGACATCACAAGCCGTGACTTATTAGCCACAACTCATCTGAGCTTTCGCATGACCAGTCAGTCCGCTGCCAAGGATATATATATATTTGCTTGGACTGGCTGTGGGTTGTTTTTTCTAAACTAAAACCGCAGTTTTCAGGTTTTATCGTAGTGTTGGCCCTTTGAGATAAGTAAGAGGGTTTTGGGTTGCAGTTTGGGCACTCAGTCTCTAAAAGGTTCCCCACTGCTGATCTAGGTTATGGATAAGAATCTGGAGCAGCATACAAGGGTGCTCAGCAGAATTCTAATAGACCAGATCATTGATGAGACAAGATGTGCCAGTAGTTTGAGAAGCTGTGCAATGGGAGTTCTGGTATCCAATAATTATTAACCTGGAATGTTCCAGAAGATTGACTTTGATATGCAGATGGATTGCTGAAAGGTCCTTGGCCTGAAAATACAACAGAGCTTGAAAGGTTCCAAGAGTGGACTTTTTGCAAAACTGACATTGGCGATATATATCTCTTCATGGCTTTTTGAATGTGACTGACTGAACAAGCTTAAGAGCACCACTCTACCATTCAGTGTGATTCAGAACAATGTTTGTTGGTTAGGTTTTGTTTTTGTTTTGTGGTCCTGGGGCTGTACTCTCTGAGGAACCTCATCTTGTTCTTTTTCTGGGTGGGAAAACAAGTCTACACTAATCTTGTTCTTTTGTTGCTGCATTCCATCCTTTGCTAGTCCGTTGGATTACTGACACTGGTTCTCTCCCTCAGATTTATTGCCAGAATTTGTGTCTTTTGGCCAAACTGTTCCTGGACCACAAGACCCTCTACTTTGATGTGGAACCCTTTGTCTTCTACATCCTCACAGAGGTGGACAGGCAAGGGGCTCACATTGTTGGCTACTTTTCCAAGGTACAGAGCTGATTTAGGCTGTGTGTTTGAGTCAGGGAGGGGGAAGTTTGTGTTCTGGATAAGGGGTGTGAGAAAGAGGATAAGTATTGAAAGTGGTACTACTTTGTGCTTAAAATAAATTAATCCTGCACCAAGGAAAACTGAAAAGCAGAAAATTAAAATTAAAAACATGCTTCTGCTGAGGAGTGCAAAAGGAAAGAATTGGGCATGGCCCAAGTCTTGTGTACTGGAAATTCTCTAACTTGTCACTAGGTATGACCCATATGCTTTCATGTTTACAGCCAAAAGGACTAAAAACTTGATCTGTTGCATTCATATATTTTTTGCCAAAGTGCTTGAGGTGGTACACAAATGTAATATAACATTTTGCAACTTAATAGACACAGTACCACAGTGATAATGGACAGGCAGCAAATTCCAGTACTATGGTCATGGCGGGAGACAGTTCTAGGAGGAGAGGAGCCAAGGGGTGGCCCCAGGTGTGTCAGAAGGAGGAGCTTCTCTGTTGTCATCTTCTATGGTTGTTTGTTCCTGCTGGATCCTTTGCCTGCTCCTTTCTGCATTTGATATTCTTGGTTTTGGTTTTGTTCCCCAGGAGAAGGAGTCACCAGATGGCAACAATGTGGCTTGCATCCTCACCTTGCCCCCATACCAGAGGCGGGGTTATGGGAAGTTCCTTATTGCTTTTAGTAAGTTTGCTTCCTGCAGACGTATGTGACAGGCACTAAAAATGCTATGAAGCAGATTGGTAGCCTATTAACTTCTTTCAGTTCCTGGAGGGAGATAGTCTTCCCCTGACTCCACCTAGAAGAAAGTGCTAGAAATGCTTCAGTATTCCATTTGATTTAATGTGAAATTAAATATTCTGAATGTCAAATAATGTGATGCAGAATTTCCACCCATAAAAATGTCATAACTTAGATATTCTTTGATACTTCCTATTCAATTAAGATAAAGGGCTTTACAAATGATGAATATATGTTGTGGTACTGTGGTTATCACTCCCGTATTTCAGAGCTGCAACTCAAATTATAAAATGGTCATCATAAGAGCATGTACCTTCAAATGTGCTTTGTTCTACAGGAGACTTTATCAGGACTAAACCATATCATGAAAAGGCTCCCACTAGCTTATAGCTCTTGAGATACCTGGATTTTGAGCTGTGACTGCTTCTTTGACCTTAACCCTAAACTTCTTCTTCTGCAGGCTATGAGCTGTCCAAGCTGGAAAGCACAGTGGGTTCCCCAGAGAAGCCCCTCTCAGACCTAGGCAAACTGAGCTACCGTAGCTACTGGTCATGGGTGCTGCTGGAGATTCTCCGGGATTTCCGTGGCACTCTCTCCATCAAAGATCTCAGGTGAGAGAGAATCTGAGTATTAGTGAGACGTACCTGCTAATGCACAGCTTCAGTGTTGACAGAGGGGCGCACACATGAGTGAAATTGTACTATGAGCAGTCTTGAGTGAGCATAATGGGGCTGTTCAATTAAGCTGCATGTTCTTAACCTTGCTTATTCTTGCAGACCTCCACCTGCTACTTTTTCTTCTCCTTTTTTCCCCTGTGCACAGCCAGATGACAAGCATCACACAGAATGACATCATCAGTACACTGCAGTCTCTGAACATGGTCAAATACTGGAAGGGGCAGCATGTCATCTGCGTCACCCCGAAGCTAGTTGAGGAGCACCTCAAAAGCGCCCAATATAAGAAGCCTCCCATCACAGGTACTGTGGGAAGGGGGATTTTATTTTATTTTTTTTAATATATATATATATATATATATATATATATTAAAAAAAAAATTTCTAGGCCGCCCCATTCACCGAAGCCTTGGGGTGGCTTACAGATAAATAAAATACATAAATTAACAATATAAAACACATATAACAGTATAAAATAAGTCGCCCTGGTTATGAGGAAGAAGAGATCTTTAGGATGTTGCCGTTGTTGTGATTGCTTTTTCCTAAAAACCTCTGGTTACAAATCAAAATTCAGCCCACATGCACAATTCCCTGTTGTCTTGTTACCTTGTTGTTGCTGTTGCATTACTAGGATTGCCAGGTGGTCACAGTGCAAAAAGAATCTGCAACAACTGCCAGAATTCTTTTAGTGATTTTGTGGAAGTCTTCCTTGGTCTGTGCTCATGCATATAGACCCTGCCTTCTAAACCTCTGCCCACTTCCTTCCTGCCAGTGTTGCACAGTTGTACTTCGGTTCCTTCTTTTTTCAGTTCCACTTCTCCACAACTAATTATTACCTCTTGTTCCTGCTTTTTAGCCAGTCCCAACTTGCATTGTCCTGTTCCTTTTACCTGGTCTCTTGACCACTCCTCTCCTAACATTCCTTTTTCTTGAGCATATGGCCCTCCTGATCTTCAGCAAAGTGAAGTATTTCAGAACCACCTTTTTTGTTTGCTCAGACCCCTGTCTCTACTCACCTACTCTTTTCCTTAAGCTTCATTCTCCTATTCTTCCTTCAGTTCTCTTTCTGGGTTCCTCATGTACCCTCCCCCTGCCTTTAGTCTCCTTGGCTTTCTTTGGGCTTCAACTTCCCTGTGTCCTGAAATCTCTTTTAGTCTTCATTCTGTTCTGTGTGACATTCTGAGCCCAGTTTTTTCCTCTCAGAAGCTGGTTAGCAAATGCTTTAGTGTCCTAAGCAACAGAACATTCAGTTATGCCACTCCTCCAGCTCTGCCAGTCCATGTCAGAAGCAAAAGGAATGTAGCATAAATGGGGTGGGTAGGTTATCCCTTGCATCAGTGAAGTCACCAAATCAGTGCAGACAGCCAGAGAATACCAGTCTTTTTTTTAAAAAAGCCAAGTTTTAAGCTTGCTGGTGGTTCACTTACTGTAGGGTGGGAATGTTTGCCACAGAAAATGTATGTGTCTCTACTTGTCCTTTTCACTTAGTACTGTATTTATTTCCTATTATTAGTATTACTCAGCCAGGTTGTGTGTCCAGTCCAGTCCCTTCTGCCGCAAGGTCCACATCAGGGATGGGAACCTGCAGTCCTCCAATTGTTAGTGAACTACAGCCCCATCACCTGCGTTCACTGGCCATGTTGGTTGGGCCTTATGGGAGTTAAAGACCAACAACATCAGGAGGGCACAGGTTCTTAATTGCTAGTCCACTCTGCATCCTTGTTCCTGCTCCCAATCAATATAAATACTGCCAGAATTAATTACTTTGCAGTATTAAGTCTGCATGCAAAGTTCATACTGTTTCCTCTCCAGCCCCTCAGATGTGAAGTGCACTGAATATATGTTTTCACAACTGAATTCCATAACCTGTTTTGCTTTGTTGTCTCTGTGATGGAGTCTGCCAAGCCCCACTGAGTGCAAACATGGAACCGCCTTGTATGAGGCCAAGGAAGTCAGCGCTTCCTTTGGGCGGTGTTGGGTTTTCATCCTTGCTGAAAGAGGCCTTGTTTTCCTGAGTGGCGACGGGGAGGCGAATGGCATGCCATTTTGTGCCAGTTATGTAACGAGTTGCACTGAGCTTGCCATTAACCCCCTCCTAAGCCTCTCTTCCTTTAAATAAGCTGTTCTGTCAGAGTTGAAATGGAGCCACCAGTGGGGTGGAGAATGGGGCTGATTATCAGTCACAGGTAAAACATGCTGTAATGTTTAACTTTCAGAGAGGCAAATACCATGTACCTCTTTGAAATGTACTTACCTCTGGGATGTTTAGAATAGCAAATGGGGCTTGGTGGAAGCTAAACACAATTTGTCAAGGTACTGTTACTTGTTTGCTATTGCAGCCCCAAAAGCATCATTCAGGTCACGTTTGCATCTACAGCTTGCTCTTTTAAGGCACAGTTAGGAACTGGACTGAACAGAATGCCATAAGCTATTATGTAAACATTAAACCTGTATTGAAAATGACCTTTCCAGCTTGAATAGCTATTAAGTGAATAAGCTTTCATAGTTATTTTCAGCAGAGCCAAGAAGCAGTATCGTCTGTCATATCAGAGCTGGTGATAAAATGTATTTGGCTGCGCTGGCCTACTTGCCTGTCGCACACTGCCTGACTTTGCTTTTTTCTCCCCTCCCTTTTCTTTCTCCTGCAGTGGATTCCCTCTGCCTGAGATGGGCACCTCCCAAACACAAACAAGCCAAGATTTCCAAAAAGTGAAGGCAAAATTGACCTGAGAAGCCGAAGGTTATGCATCAGTACACGCCCACCCTTCATTTTAAGAGATGCTATAAGACTAAGCATTTGTGTTGGTCTTGCATGGGTCAGACATGCTCTGAGCAGATGAGCTGGAGGTTTGGGAAATGAGCTGTGCTATCCAGTATTGCAGCAACTCTGCTCAGGTATGCACTTCACTAAAGTGAAGACTGCCCACCTACTCTGCTTTCTGCATCTGCCTGACCTTGAATGGTAAACATCTTTCCTCTTGCCAGTCCTGGTGTTTTCCCCTGGTATGGATTCAGAATGTATGTCCTTCCTCTTGGAGTAGGCAAAGGAACACAGCCCTTTCTTCTACTGTCTCTGTTGGTCTGGAAACAGAAGTCCATTGCTGAGCTTCTCTAGCAAGAGACCCTAGGTAACTCCCTCCTGCAAGCAAGCAGGTCATGGCATAACTGATAGAGCAAGACACAAAGCAGTAAACAGACACGTAGGGTGGATGTTTGGGGAACAGTGGGTAGGGTAGTTAGCAATACCAAAGGGTTGTTAGAGGGATTACGAGTTCCTGTATTCAGGAGAAAGGACAGCTTTCACAGAAGCTTAGTAGTCCCATCAGTCTCCCTCAAAAGGCTGAAAGCCTAGTAGCTTTTTCCCAAGGGTATAAAGGTCTGCCTCTAGGTGAAGCGGTCAGCACCTTTATCTCCCTTTGAAGGATGCAGGAAGTCTGGATCTATCAAACAAATGATCCACCACACATGCTTTTGTTTCTGGCAGGATGGTTTTCTGGATCCTCCTACACTCATGCAGCTGTCAGCAGCTTGGAAAAAGAGATGGGTGGTATTTGCATTTTATTTTGTCCTGTCCTGCAGTCAAAGTTTTAAGGAGAAAACCAGCAAAGAAGGAGAACATTAATTAGAACTATGCTTGAGGGTTTGAGCCCTCAGACTGTGCCAGCACTAAGAGAGTCCTGACTTGGGCTTTTGCTTTCCTGGTTACCCTGGATTTTTTCATTTTCATTTGGAAAGTCTCAAACAGGGTGGTTTTATATGCAAAGATACTGTGGGAGTGGGAACAGGCAAGCATTGGGGTTTTCTAGGCAGAAGACAGAGCCTCCAAAATTTATGCAGTTGAGTATTGTGGGTTTGTTTCTCCTGACAAACTTGCACTTCAGCTGTATGAACTGCATAAATTCACGATAAAATGTGAAGGGACTTTTAAAGAAGACACCAAATTCTCTTGGACAGAGAGCATGTGGAAATGGTATGGCTAAAGAGGGAGGCTGCTGAAGTTCTTCACGGAAGCGTCCACACCTTGGTTTAACACTGGGGTTAGTGCTGATGGAACATAGTGGATCTAGATTGAAAATGCAAGAAGACGCAACCATTCGTATGGGGTCTTGCTGCCACTATTAGACTCATACATGATGTGAGTAGTGTGTTTTCTCTTACTTTGAGAAGTATTTTAATTAATAAAACCATAAAAGCATGGTATTGTTCAGTATCTACTCCTGTAATCTACAGTAATCTACAATGCTGGCAAATTTTGTTGGTGTGCGGGACAATGGGAGGAGCCATCTGTCCGCTGGGGAATATTGATGCAGCAGCTCAAAAACAGACTTAAAACAAATTAGGCCTTTTCCACATATTTGCAGCATAGCGAACAGATTTCTGTGTTACGTAGATAGGCGCACACTTAGACTCTTACTGAGGTGTCCTACATTAGCACTACTTGTTCATGTGTATGCTACCTGGGTAGTCAAACTTCAATATTCATAACCTAGGAGCTCCAATAACAGTCTCATTCCACTGAACCTGACCCATAACTGAAAGATATGATTTGACCTCATGCGACTTTGGCGTAGCAGTGATACAAAAGGCTGGCATCAAGTGAAATTCTGCTATGCTGCTTCTAAACAAAGAAGTTCTGCTTAAGTGTTGAACCTGGCAACCTTAGTGGATGTGGAATTATGATCTAACATACTTTCAACTAGAAAATTCTGTCTGCTTCATCAGTTGCATGTCTACCATAAAACTGGTTGTCTTGACTCTAGGTCTGGCCAGTTCGAGGAATTTTCTATTAGAATCCCAGATCTGTAGTAGGTCCAGATGTAGATTTATATTAATTTTTGCAGCTTATTCCAGTGTCTGGTTAAGCTTGATCAACAGCTGTACTGCAGGTGTGTTCCCGTCCAATGTACCTGAAGGTTTCCCACCCCAGTTTGTTTATTTTTTTTTTATTTTTTAAACATTTTTATGCCGCCCCATTCGCCGAAGTTTACCATTATGGCATATACTTCCTGGGGAATTGCTGTTTTTATTTAGCTGTGGAGATATGCTCAGGTATGTCACTGCACTTTACAAGCAGATGCTCATTCAGTCAGTATGTCAAGGACTAGGTCAGTCTCTAGACTCAGTTGCAGCATTCTGTAGAAGCCACCAAGGCTCCCCAGTAATAAAAACAGCCCTCTTCATCACAGAATTACTATTCACTTTATTAAAAACCCTTCATCATGAAAGTAGCATCTGAATTTCATTCTTCCTCTAAGAGAGCAAGATGCCTACATAATATTTTAAGTTGTGCAAATATAAGCTACCTAAAATCATTAAGTTCCCCAGAAGGGAGAGTAGATTTTTTTCTACCTGTTATCTCTTCATTCTCACACAAGGGCATGCCACGCCATTCAATACTCCGCCACACTGGCAACAGTTCAGTCTGTGTATCATTCACCAGCATACTTCTGTTGAGGTGCCCCATTGTGTCTTGTCTTACACTCAAATTAAATTGCACCATAACATAATCTGAAGCTGACAATGAGGGACATTTCATTCAAAGAACATTGCTGACATTTCCCAAAACTCACATTCTCTCTCTCTCTCACACACACACACACAAAGCTCTACCAGTGGAAGGATTTGCTGCTTACAAAACAAACGGAAAGTACAGTCAACACACAACCAAGGATCACAATGTAGCAATTCAGAAGGGGGTTAGACTGGCACCATTTTCCCACCTCCTTTTTTCAGTTTTGGAGCTGGAATTATTCATGGGTAAACATGGAGACTTGACCAGTCCTGAAGAGATAAATTAAGGGCCAGCAAAATCCGAGCAGCAGAGAGGAGTGGGTGTTATGGAACACAGTCTTTCCTCAGTGGCTGGCTGTTCTTTCACAGTCACATCAGCAAGGGTCAGTCCTCCAACTCCAGTCAATACAGTCTGAGATGTGAATAGGAACAGTGGGCCAGTTGGGCTACCCACACATCCTGCTTCCCAAAGCTCACGACCCCACCCTGTAGCCAGGCATTGTCTGCTGGTTGTGCAGGGATTTCCCCAGTGGTCTTAGAAAAGGAAATTGACTAGAGCAGATTAGGCTGCTCTGTGAGGTGTCAAAATGTGTATATCAGATAGTAGTCTTAACTGGACTCCAAGTGAGTGCCATTGCTTGGGTGGGTCCAGTTCACTTCATAACATGAGGCCAGACCAACAGCTGGCTTGTCTAGAAACTCTGCAGACCCTGTCGGAGGCAAAGCTGAAAGGATAGGCAAGAGCCTGTGTAAAACTTTGGGAAGCTGGAATAGTGTGAAGAGGAAAGGACTTCCACAAAGAATCAAGATGGCAGCTGCACTCCACACATGGAATGGCTTGACTTTATGAGTGGGAAGCTTGGAAGGGCACATGAAGTGATCTGGAAGCAGTATCAAGAGGCAGATCAAGGCACACAAATCTGTATGGAGAATAAGCCAGAAGCAGAAGATGCTAGGCAGTGGCCTTGGGGATCTGTGGGAAGTGAGGCCCAGAAAGTGGTAAGAGAGGGCGGCTAAATGCAATTTCATAACTTAATGGAAGGCTGCCATTTCAGGACCACAAAATGGAGTCTAGCCATGACCAGTCTAAAGACAGGCAGTTAGGGCAGGGGGACTTGCCACGAATTAACAGGTCAGAAAGAAACCCTGTTGGTATAAAGAACACACAGGACTGAGCAGCGGTTCTGCCGTTTTGTAATGATAGCCACCAGCATCACATGTGTTTCAAGCACACTGGAAAAGCCTGAGCTGTGACAGACCGTGAAATTGTGGGACCATCCACTTGGGTATTGCCCTGTGCAATAGGATGCACAATTGCTGTGTGATTTATACAAGGCAGTGGAAGCTTAGGAGGAGGAGGAGGAGGAGGAGGGGCAGGCTGGCTGTGCAAGCCCAGGAGGCAGCACTGTCTGAAGGATGATGGGCGGAGTTGATAGGACGGTTCCAGCCTGGTGCGGGCTGGATGCCATCATAAGGTCCAGAAGGGATAGTGGTGGGGCACATGCCCTCCTCAGAGACTGGCTCCACACTGGCGACCACTTCACTGAGCTCCACTTCTGGGACTTTCTCCTTAATCCAGTCAGCATAGGTTGAGGTGCGGATATAGACACCAGGCCTATTGGGGGCTCCACACGTATCTCCCCAGCTCACTACTCCAGCCAACAACCAAGCATTGCCGATGCGACAGGACAGAGGTCCTCCGGAGTCACCCTAAAAAAAGGGAGAATATCATTTAGAGATGATGTTTGCATTAAAGGTGACATGGGTAGGTCTGAAAGCCCTCAAGTTCACAGGCTGGGGAGTGCCACTTAACCCTGCATAAGTCAGAAATTTGGAGGGGGCCAAAGTATTTAATGGGGGCAGAGTTGTTCAAGATATATCTTTAAAATCATTCAGCATGGCATTATTCCCTGTCTTTTAACTATACCCTCATACCCTTACATGTTTCAACAGCATGCTGTTGTATCACTTAGAGGCCCATATTCACAAGGGAGAGGCCATTTCTGGCTCCAGTCTCGTTGCTTGAGCAGGACTGGGGGCAACTGCAGGTTTGGCTGTATCACATGCCTGCAGGTCTTTACAGAACAACAGATGTACTGCAGAAATGTATTCCCTTGCTACTAACCACAGCATTAAAAGTGCTCCAGAATCAAGGTAGCAAAGGGACTTAACCCCTGAAAAACAGATCCTACTCCAGGCCTCACTAGAGTGCCTGCTTTTCCCCACTTCCCCAATGTGTAGATTGGTGCTTAGAGTGAACAGATTTGGCTGGCTGAGGCCAAAACAATCAAAAGGGCAAATCCAGCCTGCTGATTAATGTGAAGCACAATCCCCTGTGCAAATCCCACAGAATGAACAGTGCCCAGCTTAGCTTGCAGCTCTGCATGCTAATACTGCTTGGCCCTGCCCCTTGCCCAACTAAAAAGCATTCTCACTCTTTCCTTCCTCTTCCTGGTCTCACCTGACAGGCATCCTTCTTTCCTTCAGCAAAGCCAGCACAGATCATGTCACTATGGATAATGTGGGGGTCCTCCGGATCTGGGTTCTTGCTGTACAGGCACTTGCAGGTGTCCGTCCCGATAATGGGCACTTCAAGCTGCTGTAACGTCATGGGTGAGGGGAGGCTTGCTAAAAAGGAGAGAATTCAGAGTCAGGACCTGGGAGTGGACGAGTTTCTCCAAAGGGAATGTATATTATGGTTACGCTCCAAAGATCTAAAAGTACTGACTTCACTTGCACAAGCAGGTCTAATAATACCAATGCCTGTACATAATATGTGCAAGAAAGGAATTCAGCATATTCTCAAGTAGGCTCTTCATTGCTACTTTGTCTGTTACATGAGTTGGTCCTCACGACAGAGCCTTTTCAGTGGTGGTACCATTATTATAGAATAACTGCGTTGTTGAAATCCACTGAGCCTCAACCCTTATGCTTTTAATCTTCAGGCAAGCTGCTGATGACTTTGTAACTTCAGTGTGATTTTAATGTTCAAGTTTGATTTCTCCAATTACTGTTCTCCATGTTTAATTCCACTGATGTTTTTGCAACTAACTGATTTTCTTGTGCTTTTATTATTTTTGAAATTTCCATTTTTATTTCACTGTTTCATTGTATATCTTTAAATTGTTGTAAGTTACTTCATCTATCATTGTCCTGATGGTGAAATTTGGAAATGGGTTTCGGGTAGTCTGAGCCCTGACTTGTGCTAGGATGGCCAGAGAGAGATCTTCTATAAATTGCTGCCCACCTCCCATCAGAAATGCAGAGGCACCATAGCACCAAAACACATCACATCACTGAATAAACAGGAGGGATTGTGGTCCCTGGATCACAATGCAGCCTCAAGCACATAGGCCAAATCTGATCTGCTATGGCCCCTATCCAGCTCACTAGCATTCCCCAGAAGGCCATGCCCCTTCCACTGGACCACCTTTTGTTCCTCCATCACCAGTTGTTTGGTGGCTTCACAGTTTTTGTGCATTTCCCCTTATTTTAGAAAGCCGAAATGTCTCTCTTAAGGCTTTGTTACTCACAGTTAAGAGCCTTACACTAGAATAATATGTTGTATTTTTTTAAAGTCCCCTTCCCTTTTGCCTTTGACACTGTCCATTACTGGAATTCAGCCCCTGAGAAAATCTCCAAAATTGAATTGGGCCCTTGGACTGAAAAAGATTCCCCATCCCCATCCCTCAGGTGGAATTTTTTTCCTTACTAGATGTGAGCACGTTCCCCCAGCCGGTGACAGTGCACTTCATGCCACTGGGGAAACTGACAGATGAAGCAGGCAGGCAAATGGGCCGGACTGTGCGGGTGTAGGGAACGGGTTCCTTGAGCTTCACCAGGGCAAGGTCCCCTTTAGACCCTTCATCTTCGGTGAAGTCAGGGTGCTTGATCACCTCTGACACCAGCCTCACAACAATATCTGGTGAGGGGTTTTTGAGCTGGAAGGCCCCCAGGGTCACATCGTACATATTAATTGGATTCACCCTGCAGAGGGAAGAAAAAGCAACACATGTATCTCAAAATGCATTCTTAAGGTGCGTGTCGCCAAGGTTATACGGACACCCCCCCCCCCCCCGGGATCAGACCAAGAGATAGTATAACCTAGCATCCTGTTTCCAACAGTAAGCCTCCAGGAAGCACATAAGCAGAGCAGGTACAGTCCACCACTTCATTTTGTCCCCAGAAACTGGTATATGGTTAGTGGTATACTATATTTTAACATGGAGCTTCTTCCATTTCACTAAGAAGGTACAGAACCACGTAGACCTAAAAGCCTGCTTGACCAAGAACCATCACACCGCATCTAGTGGCAGCAAGTCCTGTCAGTTAACAAAAAATACGTAGAAAAACTTCCTTTTGCCACTCCTGGACCTGCAAGCACTTCACTGATTGAGAGCTGACCTACCACAGCAGCAGTAAGAACAATCCTGTGCAAGGTTGATAGGAAACATCATACAACTCCCAGCTTTCCCAGGGCTGGCTGGAGAATGCTGGAAGTTTTAGGACATTTCCCTGTCCAAACATTCAGATGACTGTAAAGCAAATTACTTCAGAATGGCTTGTCTATCTCAGTTTCATAGATTCCTTCCCTATCTGCAATCTAGGGAAAGAAAACTGGTCAGTCTTACAGGGTTGTTTTCAAATTACTACCAGATCTTATAGCTATACTACCAGAAATCTTATATCTATTGGATTCTAGTAATTCCCAAATTAACAGAGCCTTGCAGTCTCACTAGTTTTTAATCTACACCTGGATTTTGAAGCTGCCATCACTTAAACCCCATCCTCAAAAGACATCACAGTTTCCCACCCTGCTCACTACCCCCCTTGACCACATCACCCCACAAGGATGCCTCACACTTACGGAGGGAAGCAATGTGCAGCTGTGACCAACCACTGGGGAGTGATGAGGGTTGCTCCACACACATGATGACCGTTGAAGTTAAGGTTGGCCTGCCAGGGCCACTGTCCACTTTGGGCATCCATGCCACCCACGATCCGGCCCAGGGATGGCACCCCGCACAGGACTGCAGGGAACATTAAAATGTTACGGTTATCATCACATCATGTTTTTCATACAGGATGAACAAGCAATGATTTGAGACAGTATGCAGGTCAGTGTGTGTATTTGCTATCCCTCCAGGAAAGATAAAAAATGGCATTTCACGTGATATTTGGATACTGAAATCAGCATCATAAGAACTTTTTCATTTTGCATTAAAAATAACCCCCAAGTTTCTTGTCTGTAAGTCTGGGAAGATATGCCTACTTGTGTGTGCATAATGGTTACTGAAATCTCAGAGATCAAGGGCTGCTAGATTCCCAATGTATTGACAGAAAGCCTTCAGTGCCTGAATATCTGGAAAGGAATTGGCAGTGTTTTAAAAGAGACACTTTCTAGCATTGCCTTTGGAGATTAATACAGTGATCATTAAACCCTGACTGTTGGAAGCAAACAAAAAACACAAATCCTCACAGGATATGGGGAGGAATCAGAGTTAAACTCATGTGCAAGGAAACAAGATATGGTTAATTATTTCTAAAGAAATCTAGTGTAACATTTACAAATCTCTTACCTTGTGAGCTGGTCTCTTCTATGACTGCAGAATATAAGCAGGAGAGAAATATTGTGCAGCAGGGAATAAAAAACAAAACAGGATATCAGTAGGGTGTAAGGACAATACAATCTTACAGAAAACAACACCCCATCCTGGAAAACAGTATTGATTCTCTCTTCTTTTTGTTTTTTAATATACGAAAGAGTATCTGAAGAGGTTTGCAAACCAAGAATCATGAAGATTCTAGCTTTGTAGGTCTGTTTGTGAGTACGGCAATATTTTAAAAAGTTACCTCGTTCTGTCTGAAAGCTCAGGGAATACACCCAAGAATCCTGCTATAACCTGCTATACTCTGTCAGACTGATCTGCTCTATCTGGGCTGTGGTCTATTGAAACCTTTTTACATTCCACAGTTGGAGTATTTACAAGAGTGTATAGATTCAGATGGTAAAGGTTTTCCAGGACTGCATCAGATCAAGCAGTGTGTGGGAAATGGGAGTGAGCATGGGGGTAGGTCTTTGCCTGTATGTAAAAATTAGTTCTACCAAATAATCATTTTTTCTGCTGATTTGATAAATTGCTCACTGGTCCCAGGTAGGTCCTAATTTGGATCACGACTCAGCCCTGACCCCTCCCCTGACCCCTGTCCTCAAAGGTGAATTAAGCAGAATGCAGCTGAGAACAGGCAGGGTGTTTCTCGCAAAGCTGCAGTGCCATTAAAAGTTGTACCACAGGTAGAAATCCAACAGGAACAGCTGCCAAGGGTGCTGCATCTCTTTAGTTTCCAACTTGTTGTGAAAGACACAGGGGAAAAGTTGAGGGTGGAGGGAAGCAGCCTGATCTAGATCCAAAATCACCATACTTGCACCAAGTGACATCACAATGACAGAGAGAGAAAAGCAGTTTCTCCTGGCCTTTCTGAGATTCCTCCGTAGGTTGCATCTTTTGCCTCAGGAGAGGCCATCTATGGGAGGGACCTTGGGTGGGTCTCAGTGTTCCTCCTACCCCAGATTCTCTTGCTACAATGAACTCTGCTTCCCATCCTGCCAACCTCCAGCATGCTCTCCAAACTGAGAATCCTGCCATACCAGGAATTCCTGATCGATGAGCCTGGGCTGGCTTGGAACACATCCAGCTAGACAGTCATTGAGGACACTGTGAGAGAGGCCTTGGCGCTGGGAAATAGGAGGTTGCTCTTACACCACCGAATCGGATTCTGTTCTGCAAGTTTCGTCCCTGAAGGCAGTAAATGACTCAAGGAGAAGGCTATATAACACTTCATCTCTCTACACAGCTTGGTCAACCAATCACAGAGGACTTTGTCCATTTCCCTTCTTTCCTTTCCTTTCAGGCAAAACTGAATGCCTGAGCGAACTACTTCTGGCTTCTGGACTGGGGATGGCAAGTTTTCATGCGGCCTCAGGAGCTGTGCTTTTCATGCAGCTTGGTATGAGCAGGCAGCATTTTTACTGCTAACTATTAGGTTTGAGGGGTCTGTTTGTCCATTCTATTTAATATTGAAAACACTGTGTAAGCTCCTTGATGCACTCATCTTCATTATTTATTGCATTTATATCTTGGCATTCCTTCAATGAGTTAAAGGCAATCAACTTGATTCCCCCCTCCCCCATTTTATCCCCACAACAATCTTGTAAGTCAGAATAGGCCCCTGGTCACAGTGAGTTTCATGGCTGAGTGGGAATTTGATCCTAGGTAATCATAATCTAACCATCTATTTATTGCAGTGTAGGCCTCAAAGAGAGATCAGAAATACAAAGTTTTAAGAAGGAATTATTGGTTTATAGAGGAATCAAACCTACAACCCTGACATTATTCTAGAGCATCTGCTGTAGAAACTTAAACAAACAATTAGCACCACACTCTAATCAACTGCGATAATCACCCCACTTTCCATAATTTACTAGATTAAAAGGGACCAGCAAATGGCTTTTCCTGGTCAAGTGGGAAAAGGGCCTTTTTGCACAAAGAGTAGATTTATTATTTTACAAAAACAGATCTACTATTTTTATCCCATTTTTCTTTCCTAAGGGCATGCAGAGTGATTCACAAAGCTGAACTATACACAATTACCATAGAAGCAAATCAACTGGAAAGCAGCAGCAGCAGCCAGATAAAACCTGATTCAAAACAGCTGATTAAAAGACCAGCACAGCCTAATGACAGTCCAAAGGCACACCAAAACAATGCAATCCTTCAATAAACATTTAAAGACACCCTCCAAAGGAGACCTCATGTATCTACTGGAGACAGGGGAAGCATAGTATTTCAGGGTCTTAGTGCCTCTTCCAAGGTACCCTGATACTGGCAAAGGTAGACAATCAAAGGATTTATTAACCACAAATGATGCCCCAAAGCATTTCTTCTCTTGGTGCAAACAATGGTTGCCATGTTCTTGCATCCTCCAGGTGCACAATTTTGAACACAAGGATTGCCAAGATTCAAGCCATTCCTGGAAATCCTTTCCCTCTAACCCTATTTGCATGGAGGCCTAATCATGTTCTATTGATGCAGGAAATAGCAGCACATGCTCAGGGACATGCTTACAACTGCACATATCCCCATGCAATGTCTAGGAATGAAGCCATTTCAGGTCAGGCTCAAACAAACCCGTCTGCCCAGCCTTTATTTTAGGTTCTCACAAATGAACAGTTTTCCCACTCCTCCACATCCTTCCACTAAGGATTCCTGTATAGCCCGTTGAGTCCCTACAACAAGCCACAGCAACTGCAAGAAGGCTGTAACATTTTCCATTTCCCTGCACCTGCCCTGTTTACCTTTAGGAACCCCTGACTTGTACTATGCCAAAATATTTGAACCACCAACCCTGAACTCCACTGGTGGCATTTTTCAGTAAATGCTGAAAACATTCCTCCAGGGAGTCACTGCATTCATATGACTGTCCTCAAAATAACATGGGTCTAGAACGTATTTTGGTTATGAAATGAAACAGAGCCCTCTACCACAAATAGAGACACAGAGAAGACACACACACACAACGTCACCACCTAAATTCAACTCCTGGCCAGACTTCATACTCATATCTTGCTATTTCAGGTCCACCTAAAATAGAAGATTGTAGCTGTATGAGCAAGTAGGACATCTTAAAATAGAGTCAGGTCCAACTGGTTGGGTTGCCTACCTGTGACGTTTAAACCTGCCCCACCCCAGGGGACAAAATGTCACCAAGAGAAACCAACCTGACCTATCCCTGCCCTTCTGTAGCATCCCACCTCCTAGGGCTGCATTCCATCAGGTGGCCGGCATCTACAGGACAGGGGTGAGCAAAAAGAACGTCACAGGCAATTTACCCCCAAGGGCAGATTTGTATCATTCCCTGAAGTCCTATGACAGTTTCCCCAGCAATAGATAAGCAAAATTCACCTGTCTTGTTTCATTTTGACCCATTCTTCCCAGCAAAACAAAAACATCCTCCCCACATTAAAATCTGAGGAGAAAACCAGCCACAGGAGTCAGCAATTTATGACCTTCTGGTTGTTTCACCTACAGTTCCTATCATCCTTCACCACAGAAAGCTGCCTTACTGCAGAATTTCTGACCCTCTCTCAGGAATGCAGAAGGATTTCCTCCCCCCACCCCAGGTCCTTTCCTGTCCTTTCGGCAATCACATACAGACTCACACACAGAACAACATGAATTTTCTAAGTGCCAGTGTGTCCCATATTGCAGTGTCCATGCACAGTAAGATCAACAGGCCTGGAGAACCGCAAGATTTGCAAAAGTACCAAGAAAGAAAAAAGTTAGAAATTACACACATGCTAATGAAGGAAGAAAGATGCAGAACAGCCCATTGATGATTGATTGTGCTCAGTGATTAGAAGAATGTCAAAAATCTGTTCGGGGCAAGGTGAGAAGAAGGCTAAGGCAAGCAGGGTGGAGGATGGATCAGAATGAAGTTTCATGAAAGAGAGTATGGCTGGCTAGAATCCTAAACGGGAACATTCTACGGTTCAACAGTGTGTTGCACATTGCATTTGTTGAACTAACCTGAACCTGCCTATGCTTGGCAGATTCATCTCCCTCTTTGCAAATGCATGAAGCATATCTTAACCACGGAATTGTCAGAGGCAGCGCTTGAGCTGCGTGGGAAGACATGCCCTCTCCAACCAGGCAGGTGTTGAGCTAGGGAGGTAAGCAAAAGACACTCCGCAAAAGCTCCATGGTTCCTTTAACGGTATTCTCATGCTTTGAGACTGAGCACTACCACTGAAAATAGGTGGCAGAACTATACTGGAAGGAGCCATGGTTAAGTGAAAAGCCTTGGTGGGAAATATGCTGCAACTAACTTTTTTATTAACTGTATTCATATTGCATTTGGATATAGACAGATCCAAACTCCACCAGAGATTATTTCGGGGTCGAATACACACATACCAGTGAAGGATTTGCACATGCCAAACTTCCACAAGCACATACATGCATGTGCATGCAAACAGCACACCACTTCCCACCATTACTAAGTATTTGGCTTCAGTCTCCTTCCTCAAAGGTGTCCAGTTTCAAGGAGTTTCAGGTTTGTTGGAAGAAAGATAATGGACATTTCACAAGCTTGTTGCAGTTGTGTTATTTGCCTTTCTGGGAGCGGCAAGAAAAAGGTTATATGCCCTTTGGCTTCTAGGTCACTTTTCCTTCTCAGGGAAGAAGGAAGGACATGGTCTCTCCAACACCATTAGTTTTGATAGCTCACTAGCTCCTACTGCAAACCCAAGTGTTTGCTACTAACAAAGAATAGTACCTCTGCGCATGTACCGATCGTTATTCCTTTATCAGTAATTAACCAAAACCTACTCCTGGATATTGTGGGAAATAGGGGGCAGGATTTCTTGATTAGAGAGCACAATGTCCAAACAAGCCCTTCCTGATCATTCCATCTCTAGACAACTTGGCCATCAAAGGTTACAACTTTTTCTTTCTTGGCAAGTCTTCCATACTTTCAACAACTATGTGGCAGGCAGAAACTCCACAGGTAGGATCCTTCTGGTGTGACATTCTGAATAATTATAACGATTTCATTAGTAGGATTTCTGCCATGCTCTGGTCTGGGCACAGGAATTCCAAAAGATAAGGTAAAAACCTACCCACCTTTTTTCCTTTCTTGAGACAGCTTCCCTGTTTCTCTTTCTGTCTGTGTTGTCCCAACCCTCAGAGACCTTTGTCCTCTAGGAATGTAGCACCGATCCCACCCTCCCTATACCATGTACACAACACTGCTTTCAGGAAGAAGAATGGAAGACCAGGGTGTACCTGTTGCAATTTCTCAGTTGAAAAGACATCAGATTGCACATTGTAGCTGTGGTACAACTACCAGCACTTCACCAACACTACAGATAAACAAAAGATTACAAAAGCCACACTGAAAATTTGCTAGCCAACTATGGTGGAAAATTTGTCAGATGCTCCTTATTTTGGAGGATGTCTTTTAGGTGTTCTCATGTTGCCTGGCTCCCTCCTTCCCAGAACATCAGAGTCCAGTAGAGCACAACACTGTAGAACATAACAGAATGTCCTTTATAGTGGCAGGTTTCTTAAATTTTCTTTTTACTTCTTCTCAGTTTGTCATACTTCTGGAGCTGATTTTAAGGCCTGCAAATGCCACTTCATGATTGGAGAGGAGAACAAAAACAAAACTCCATCAAGAATCAATCCTGGAATAGTGTGAAGTATCATTACAAGCAATATCCTCGAGCATGTACAGAGTGTCTTTTTCTTGTGGATGAATAACAGCAGCCAGTCTTCACATGTTTTACCTAAAGGGATGACAAGTAGAGCTCCCAGACAGGTGAGAGCACCAGCACCTCTATTTTAAGAAATTAAACCCTTGAACGCATGCCTATTGACCAATGGTGAATCACTGCATTTGTCCTCCACATGACAAAGCATCATATTATCCTACCCCCATCCCAACGCACATGCATGTAAACATATAATGACCCAGCTCTGGGGCTGTCTCAATACCTTCTAATCAAGTCACCAGGCTTGTCTATTGAACCAAGCTGGTGGTTCATCTTTTCCCTCAGTGCAGCACCTGGCTTCAAAAGTAATCTCCATGAGGACTTGAAACTTGGAATAACATCCCCAACAAACACACTCCAACAGAGAGACCCAACAATTGTAAAGTAACTGCCTGTTCTTCGCATGGTTGCCAAACCAGACTAAGGCGTACACAGAAGTGGAGAAGGTTGGAAATGGCCAGCAGGCAAGAGGCAGGGTGTGGATGAGAGGAAAGAAATAGTAGGGCGCCTACCGCCCAGCTGGCACAGAGGAAAGGAGCGGCAGAGGGGAGAAGAACCGCGAGCCGCTTCCCACGCCAGCAGGGCACACCTGGAGAGCTGTCCTTCTGTACTCACCGCAGCCAAAGAGCAGGCCCAGTGCAAGGCCGAGGGCCCCCAGCAGCCTCCCCATGTCTCCCGCCTACTTTGTAGTCTTCTCACCACAGCCCAAAGACCCGCTGGCTGCTGGCGCCGAAGAGGAGCGCGCGGATACGCAAGCCGAGTGAGGACGCGCCGGGCGGGCTGCTGCAGGTAGCTGCGCGGGCAGGTGGACTGGGGAGGGAGGGGGCGGGCGGACTGCGCTCTCGGCCCGCCTTCCCGGGCTGACGGACAAGCAGTCCAACCTGTTGGTGACGGGCTGGGCTCCCAGGTAGAGCCCGTCAGCCGCCCTCCCGTGGGTGCCCATTTGCATGTTTCCGCCTTGCTTACCTGTTGCCACCTCAGGTGTCGGTTCCTCTCAGCAGTCGCCTGTTTCGGGCTTCCCCCAGTCACCGTCCATAGCATGTCGCGCTTTCATGAGGGGTAAAGACAGACCAGAGAGGAGGGGAAGGTGGAGCTAGCCAGCCGCACACCTGCAAGCTTTGCGGAAGGCCGCCGAGGCGACAGCTGCGCAGGCTGAGAATAAGGGGCGAGTGGTGCGGGGGGGGGGGGGGGGCGCCAACCCAGAAGCGGGAGGGGTAAATAGGAGGGGGTGCGGGAGAGATGTTCAGGGTGAACTGAGGCCTCTTTTAGTGCTAAGACTAAGGGAGTGAGTGTGGGGGGCGCTATTGTGCTGCTCCCTGGCATATTGAGTGACGGTCCCTCAAGTTGAGGTATGTTTATATGAAGGAGCAGGAAGGCTCACGGTTTTCAGGGCAACGCAATTTTGACCAGCCGTGTAGTTTCTGAGAGGGAAAGGAAAGACTCACTGAGTTGTGAGGAAAAACCTCTCGAAGGGGCTGAGGGCCAAAGAGGAGCTTTTGGCGGGAAAGCTGGGAAAGCAAACCCAGAGGCTCATGGCTGAAAAGCGTGGGGCGGGGAGGAGGGGCCGAGGGCTCAGAGACGAGGTGGCTGAAAAGGCGGCCCTGGAGGCCGAGAAACAGCAGCCTGGGGGAGAAAAGGGTGAAGGACGCAAAGTTCTGAGGAAAAGGGGGGTCAAGGGAGGGAAACCCCACACAGAACCTGTGGACGAGCGGTTTAGGATGAGAGAGGTGCCTTAGAAGCTCGAGGTACTTTGTCAGAGAAGCCAGGGGGAATGCAGCAAAAGGAGCAGGGACACAGGCAGGTTTGTATGCTGTTGATATGTTTGGGGCCACACATCTTATTCCTTGTAATTTCCTCATGCTGTTGTCGACCTTGCAGGGAGCTCTTGTCATGCCATGCGTTCCCACGGCTTGGACTCCCGTTCAGTCCTGGTACATTCCAGGAGTTCCCAAGCTTTGCGTTGCTTGCCAAGCCACACGCGCAGAGGAGTGTGACTCAGTGTCTCTCAGGAAGCAGGAGGACTATTAAAGGTTTCCTGTCATCATCACACGTGCACTGGGTCCCATCACTGTGCAGGTGAGCCTCAGGGAGATGCCTCAGGAGACAAGAAAAGAATGGGCAAGTGCCAACTCCAGTTTTCCTATGCAGCTACTGTCCCAGGGCTAACCTGCCCATCTGTGTCTGGAGGTACTGCTTTCTGAATGCGCATGCTGCATTTTGCCAGACCAGTGCAAAAACATTTTGTGTTTAAGGGTGGTGTGGTGTTGTGGTTGAAGTGTTTATTATCTAAGGAGAAAATTCAGGTGCAACCACCAGCTCAGCTATGATGTTCATTAAGCAGGCCTTTGGGCAACCATTATTATGACATTGCATTTATATTCTGCTCTTGCAAGGAACCCAAGATAACTCACAAGGTTCTCCTTCTCTCCATTTTATTGTCATAACAACAACCCTGTGAGGTACATTAGGCTGCAAGTCTGTGACAGACCTAAAGTCACCTAATGAACTCCATGGCTGAGTGGGGACTAGAACCCAGCTCTGCATCCACTCCAAAGACCCTTAACGACTTTCCCATGCTAGTTCTACCAGTATTCTCTCTTAGCCTAACCTACCCCAGAGGGTTGTTGTGAAGGAGTTTTGGAGAAAACACAAGTTGAGATGCATATGGTTTACATAAATCAGTGATAAAACAGAGAAACAATCAGCCATTGAAATGAAAAGCTGTTTCTTCCATGGGGAAGGCATGGGGGACTGCTGAAATGAGAGGGGAAAACATAAGTGAAGCTTCCCCTCCTTCATCAGTTACTTTCTGGGAAAATGTGCACCTGAAGCATCTGTCTATCATGTAGCTCTGGAAGCACTGATTTCAGGATGGGGAGGGGAAGGGAAGGAGGTGGCAACTTCACTATTATTAAAGGTGGGTTGCTGTTGTCACATAGATCCATTTTATCATCTTCTGTGTGGAGTCTATATTGTTTAAAGCCTTGAAGTTCTCTAGGTAACTTTGTGCTAGTCCCAGACTCTCAACCCAATCTACCTTACAGGGTTGGTATTGTGAGGATAAAATGGAAGAAGGAACTTGAGTTCCTTACAAGAGGCAAAAGGCATGATAGAAATGCAATGTAATAACATAAATTATCCCAAGGCTTGGGCTTTGGAAGTGGTTTTCAGTTTATGGGCTCAGCATCTGAATAGGGGTGGGCACTCTGACCATTTATACCATGGGTTCTCAAACTACAGCCCGGGGGCCAGATCTGGCCTGCCATGCCCATTTATCCGGCCCACCATGTCCATTTGGACCCACCGTGCACGTGCCCGCCACTGCCCACCTTGCCCCGTGCGCGAGGAGGCAGCAGTTTGCTCACTCAGAGAAAATGATCTCCAAGTGAGCAAGTCGCTGCCTCGCCTCCCCTCACCGCACGCACCTGCCTGCATCCTGCCTTGCCCCACGCCCCGCCCCCACCTCAGCGCACGCGCAGCCCCCCACCTCCGCCCGTGAGCACCACCTCCAGCCCACGCACCCCGCTGGCACCTTTCAACTGGCTCCCTGGTGAAAAAGTTTGAGGACCCCTGATTTATACTATGGGTGGGGAGGGGGGGGCATGGAGTTCCTGTCAAAAACTGTTAAAGCTGTTAAATCTTCCCAGCAACAGGCACTGTGCAGGCGCAGCACCCATGTATGTGGGATGCACGGAGAACACGACCAAGAACCCAGAGATTCTTTCCCATCCGTTAGCCATCTATGTAGCCAGTGAAGCATGTGGCCAAGGGTGGCATTTGGCTGCTGCCATTCAATGCAAATTGAGTGGAGGTTGGCCTCCCTTGCCCTTACTTATGATAATGTATATTTCTATGTACTTAGCTTATATTATTGTTATTAATTATATTTCTATACTTCTAGGCAAAGCACACCCAAGGTGGCTTACAACGTGTAGAACTCTTTATTGTATAAATTGCATAGAAATATACTCTTGGATTCTTAGTTTAACTTGAAAACCTGTGTGGTACAGTGCTAGAAGCACTGGATTAGGATTCGGGAGATCTGGTTTCTAATCCCCGCTTAACTTAAAGCTTTGTGAGTGACTTTGAGCCAGTTATGTATTCTCAGCCTAACCTACTTTACGAAGTTTTTGGAGAAGTAGGAGGACTGTGAGTCCTTTGCTAGAAGAAAAGAGGGAGAGAGATACATGTAATAGTAAAATAAATATACACAGCCTGTGATTATGCTTCCAAAGGAGTACCATCCACTCACTGTGATTTCAGTTCAGTACCCTGAATGTGTATCCATTTACCCATCCACCTCTGATCCATTTTGTTATGTTTATTTACCATTATGTTCTTACCTCTTAAGATTTCTGCCATCCCAGTTCCATCTCCCTCCTTGAATGGCCTGATGCCTCAGCCTATGAAATGTTCTAATGATGGGAAGATTTTGGAATTTGAACAGCACATTCCTTATCAATTGTGTTGTCAATTATCTTTCTGTTTTCCAAAGTCCTTCAGGTCATTCAGCAGATCATGCAGCTAAATCTAAGCACAATGGAAGTTCCTTTCCCACTCTCCTCTTTACCAGAGTAACATCTGAAATTAAGTAGTTGTGCTTCCAGGTCAGGGAAGTAGCAGACTGAATTGCTGTGTCAGGAAATTGCCCCTTTGGTCTGTTTCTGTTCTTCCCTTTAAGCTGTTTCTAAATCAAAGCCAACATCCAAATAGGGGACAAGGGGAAGGGCCAGGGCCAGTTCTATGGTGCAAGCTTCTCTCAGTTGGCCTGGGACTAGAGTACTTATCTCTGTTCTTGATCATGGTCAAGAATAACATTTTCTAGGAGTCACCAGAAACCAGTTTTACAAGCCTGGATGCACAAAGATTGACTGCCTGACAGCTTCTTGCTGGAGGAATGTACCTAGAGGGAGAATAACTTTGGGTAATAATTACAACAGCAGCTGTTAGTTTCTCTTGCCACTTAGCTTACTAAATGTTTATATACCTGCTCAAAGTAAACACAGGAAAAAACCTCAAAAGCATGCTTTACAAAATGGAGTTTGCAGAGAAAAGATTTTGAGAATTCATCTTGGATATCATAAGCACCATTTCCTCCTCTCCATATTTGCCCTTTCAAAACTTCCTTCATAAATATTTATTTCTTGTTCTATTATTCCTACGAAAACTATGCAATACTTTTTTTTCTCCTTACAAGAATTTTGTAAGGTAGGATCAACCAGTGTCCCAGATTTGACCTTTTGACCAGTATTTTAACCATTGTATTTTAAAAGGTAAGAAACTCAAAGTATTCCTGAGTATTAATACATTTATGTGCTGGCTTATCTCCAAGAAGCTCACAAGGTTATGAGGTAGGTAAGCTTATGAGATATGACTGGTCCTATGTCATCTAGCGCAATTCATGGCCAGGCAGGTTTTGAACCCAGATCCCTCTGATCCAAGCCCATCTACCTGCAATGTCACACAAATGCTCCTTCCCATGACTCTGTTTTGAGCATCCATCTCACCATTGTGCAATTCAAAAAGGGGCCCGCCTCACCATCATACCCCTTAGTCACAGAGGGAGTTGGTAGAATGCACAGGGTTAAAATAGAGAAATGACGTTTCCAGTGCTGTTACATAATACCTGTCTGGCTTGGATTCCTGGACAGCAGGAAATAGGTTATTATAGAACAACATGGCCTCCAGTACTTGAAGAGTTAATTGACAAATTACATAGCATGCTATTAAGATTTTGAAGGAAGGAAGCTAGCATTTAAACAAGGATCTGTTCTTAGCCCTGACATTTAGCTAACTTCAGGGTAAGACCAAGTGGTTTTACAGAAAACTGGATGCTTGACTCAAGGCTATTATGCACCAGCCTCTGAGTAAGAACAACCAGACAGCCAAACATAAAGCAATATATTTATCATACATCTTGACCTCAAGAAAGAGTGGGGTGGAATATATATTTTGTCCAGCAAGTCTTATGAGGTACTTGCATACTCTGTGCCATACACACAAAGACTGTCCATTTCCTGCTTTGCCATTTGAAAGTCCAAACCATTGATTGAATTGTGATGTGGCATTTTAGCTTCACAACCTTGTATAAGGAGCAAGACATGAGACATGGCAATTTCCCGGCTTTTCATTTAGCGAAGTCAGAATTTGGAGATAAGAAATGCTAATTGCCACAAAGTCTTAATAGTCAGTGGATCACAATACTGAAATGAGGACTATGAAAGGAGCCGACTACAGTTTATCTTGGACTGATGTATATTTAAGTTTTAGCCTTACATTTCTGTAAATACATGCATTGTTGTACTTAGGGGGAAATGGACCACTACAGTTGGGATAGAACTCTGGCTTCGACTTGAGAGGAAACCATTGGGAAGGATTTGACCAAGGGAGAATAGTTGAGCAAACTTGACATAACAAAATGGGGAAAAACCATTGAAGATGGCTTTTCCCCATCTTTGGGGGTAGATGGAGAGTGTTTTATTGTTTTAAAGTTTTATTGTATTTTAATTTGTTTTTATGGAGTCGTCCCTGGCCATGTCAAAGGATGAGGTTCCTGGGGAGCGCGTGGGCGCTGCCATTGGGGTGGTCACGGGCAATGGACGTTACAGCGGTGGAGGCTTAACGTGTCTGCATAGAAGAAGGAGGGACAGGTGGCTGACACCCGTCCCTCCTTCTGGTTCTGCCCCCAGCCAGAGGGTTCCAGGTAGTCTTGTCAACCGCCCCTCGGGCCTGATGGTGCTGCTGCTTAATGCCAGGTCAGTCCATAATAAATCTTCCCTCATCCATGACTTGATTGTGGATGAGGGGGCCGACCTGGCTTGCATAATGGAGACCTGGGCGGGAGCAGGGGGGGGGGATGTCACCCTCTCTCAAATGTGCCCGCCCGGGTATCTGGTTCAGCACCGTCCACGCCTCGGGGGGGGGGTCGCTTTGGTTTACCGAGCCTCCATCTCCCTCACGGGACTTCCAGTCCCTTTGAGACCAGGGCTGGAGTGCCTCTACTTGGTGTTGGGTGACCGAGACAGACTGGGGATTCCGTTGGTGTACCGTGCACCCTTCTGCCCAACAGTCTCCCTGCCTGAGCTGACGGAGATCGTCTCGGACCTGGTGTTGAGGACCCACCCCCAGGATGTTGGTCCTGGGGGACTTCAATCTCCATGCTGAGACTGGTCTGACTGGGGCGGCTCAGGACTTCATGGCCTCCGTGACGGCCATGGGGCTGTCTCAACATGTCGCAGGCCCAACCCATGAACGTGGACACACTCTGGACCTGGTTTTCTCGACGGGGCAGGAAGAGGGTGGTCTGAGGGTGAGGAATTTATGTCTGATGACACCCCTGTCATGGTCAGATCACTTCCTCATGAGGTTTGTGCTCGAGAGCGGCCTCTCCCTCTGTAAGGGTGCGGACCCGATTGTGTGGGTCTGCCCCCAGAGCTGGATGGATCCAGAGGGATTCCTGAAGGCCCTGGGAGAGTTTCCGGCTGACAAGACTGGTGCTCCTGTCGAGGCTCTGGTCGATCTATGGAATGGGGAGATGACTAGGGCTGTTGACACAATCGCTCCTAAGCGTCCTCTCCCACCAGGCAGTGCCCACTCTTCCCCTTGGCATACACCTGAATTGCGGGCGATGAAGCAGGCTGGGAGACGGCTAGAGCATAGGTGGAGGAGATCACGGGATGAATCTGACCGAACACACTTAAGAGCCCATTATCGGGCCTATGCTGTGGCGGTGAGGGTGGCGAAAAAGAAATTCTTCTCCGTTTCCATTGCCTCCTCAAATGCCGTCCGGCGGAGCTTTTTCAAGTGGTACAAGGGCTGGTCCGCCCTGGCCCTAAGAAAGATCTGGTTCTACCTTCGAAGGCCTGCTGTGACGACTTTGCCAAGCATTTCAGGGAGAAAATCGCTCAGATTCATCACGAGCTAGACTCTACTAGTGATTCAGAGGCTTCTGGGGAGAAACCAATGTCGCCGTCTGGTCCCAAATTAATGGATGAATTTCAGTTATTGCAGCCTGATGATGTGGACAAGGTGCTTGGACGAGTACGTCCCACCACTTGCCTATTGGACCCTTGTCCATCTTGGTTAATAAACAACGCCAAGCACGGGATTGGGATCTGGATCTTGGAAGTGGTTAACGCTTCTCTGAGGGAGGTTCGGGTACCTGCCCCTTTAAAGGAGGCGGTAGTCCGACCGGTCCTGAAGAAAGCGTCACTGGATCCAGAGATGGCCACTAATTATAGACTAGTGGCCAACATCCCGTTTCTGGGCAAGGTGTTGGAGTGGGTGGTGGTGGGACAACTCCAAGCACTCTTGGATGAAACTGATTATCTGGACCCATTTCAGTCCGGCTTCAGACCCGGGTAGGGTACTGAATCTGCCTTGGTTGCCCTGTACGATGACCTGTGCAGGGAGAAGGACAGGGGCAGTGCGTCCCTGTTGGTTCTCCTGGACCTCTCAGCGGCTTTCGATACCATCGACCATGGTATCCTTCTGGATAGGCTAGCGGGAATTTAGGGTGGAGGCACTGCTTTGCAGTGGTTCCGCTCCTATCTCAATGGCCGATTCCAGAAGGTAGTGCTGGGGGACTGTGGCTCTGCGCCATGGCAGCTATGCCATGGAGTACCGCAGGGGTCCATTTTGTCCCCTTTACTGTTTAACATCTACATGCAACTGCTGGGAGAGGTCATCAGGAGGTGTGGGCTGCAGAATCATCAGTACGCTGATGATACCCAGCTGTACCTCTCGTTTTCCACCAATCCAGGTGAGGCAGTGGCTGTGCTGAACCGGTGCCTGGCCAAGGTAATGGGCTGGATGAGGGCCAATAAACTGAAGCTCAATCCAGACAAGATGGAGGTCCTGTTGGTTGGCGGATCGGGCTTCGGGAAGGGTGAATTGAACCTAGTCCTGAATGGGGTTGCACTCCCTCTTAGGGACAAGATTCGCAGCCTGGGAGTGCTCCTCGACCCAGAGCTTTCACTGGAAGCTCAGGTGACAGCGGTGGCGAGGAGCGCTTTCTTTCAGCTTCGGCTGATCCATCAGCTGCGCCCCTACCTGGAGTAAGACTGCCTGGCGACAGTGACACACGCGTTGGTGACTTCCCAACTTGACTTCTGTAACGCACTCTACGTGGGGCTACCCTTGAAGACCGTCCAGATACTTCAATTGGTTCAAAATAGAGCTGCCAGGCTGCTGACGGGGACCGGGCGTTATGCTCACTTGACTCCAGTCCTCCGTCAGCTTCACTGGCTTCCCATTGAAGTCCGGGCCCAATTCAGGGTGTTGGTTATGACCTATAAAGCCCTTAATGGCTTGGGTCCTAGTTACTTGAAGGAGCGCTTACGTCCATATATGCCCGCCCGCCCCTTGATATCTGCGGGAGAGGCCCTTCTCCGGGAACCCTCCGTGAAGGAAATTAGGAGGGTGAGTACTCGGAGGAGGGCTTTCTCTGTGGTGGTGCCCAGTCTATGGAATGTGCTCCCCAGAGAGGTCCACCTGGCGCCGTCGTTATTTGTTTTTCGACGCCAGGCGAAGACCTTTTTATTCAAATGCTATATTAATATTATTTATTCATTTTATTCTTTGACCAGGGCAACTTATATTGTTAATTTTTATACAATACTATTGAAATTTATGTTGTGAGCTGCCCCGAGGCTTCGGTGAATGGGGCGGCATAGAAGTCTCAAAATAAATAAGATGGCCAAGGAAAAATATCAGAGGCAGGGAAAATCTCATTGTGATGCAAAACTGATATGTGCCATCATCTCCTTTATGGTGACCCTATGAATACCCTCCAAATAGAACTGTCCAGTTCCTGGAAACTCAATGCTGTGGCTTCTTTTGTGGAATCAATCCATCTCTTACTTGGTTTTCCCCTTCTGTATTTGACTTACTCTAGCATGAGTCTTGCTTTCTCATGTTTGTGCCTAAAGTATAATAGCCTTAGTTTTGTCCTTTTTGTTTCCAGTCTTGACTATATTGTTTCATAATACAGCTTGGAGCAGTTCCAACTTCTGATGACTCAGGAGGAAAATACGTTTTCTATGTAAAATACTTTGTTCAGATTATTGTATTAAGCTTCATTTATTCTTTTGAATCTTCCTTGGGGGCATGGCCAGAGACTCTTAATATCCTGTGGTCCTCTGGTAGACTGCTTTGTGCCAGCCAGGTAGAGTAAATACACACACAAAGCTCACTCCACTGGTCAGTCATGCAGGTGAAAAAAGGCAGAAAATGAACTTTGGAAGAAGCTGCTGTCTGAGAGTTTAAAGCAATTAGCAGACAGTGCATTGCCACTGCCTCTTTAAACTTACAACAGACTTAAACTAACATCAGTCTCAATGATAAAGAAATTTGTAGTCCAATAGCATCTGGAGGCTACACCTTATTAAAAACATTGGGTTTTTGTATTACGTTACTGACAACTATAAATATAGAATGTTTGTCTTACAAACTCTAGTGCCAGAAAGTGTAGTTTACCTTTTGAGTATATTAGCAGAATAATCCTAGAGGGCTTGAGGGCCCCATTGTATGGTCATTTCTAAGTACAGTAGGACTTGAGTTAGCTTGAGCTGTTGTGGTATAACTTTCTTTTTGATATGCCAGCTTCAGGAATAACATAGGCTTTTGTCCGAGGGCATGTTCAAAATAGCATGCTCCTTTACAAAAGACCTCCCCTTTAGAGTGGCACCAGCAGTGGGTGAGTAGATGCACAGTTGAAAAGCAACTAAGGGACTGGGTAGAAACTTCACCTTTTATTCGGGGACCCAGAAGGGCAGGGGGCTCCCACCCACTTAAGCTATAGCAACTTTTTCTTCGATCTAGGCCTTACACTGCTGTGGCGGAAACCCCATGCATGATGCACAGAGATCACAAGAACAGCCAGAGATGTACAAGCTATGGTCCTCTGGGAAGATATCCCTTAACTATTTTGTACCAGTTAAGCAAAGTATATCTTTCATCAGCACATGATAAACATGAGCTATACATTTCTGCACATTCTTACTGTCTGAAATACATTACTACAGGAAAAAATAAGGGCACGAAGTTGAAAACTTTCCTTTTACCTTCAACCTCTTGTTTCTGGTCCTGGACTATAAAGCTTTATTTTAATGGTCTCACATTACTGGCATTTCTGCATCACTATTGGGGACACAAACCTAAGGCCAACGAATCAGATATTAAGCTTTCAGTGTACTTTGAACTCCTAACACCTGCAAGTAGCTAAGGCCTTTTTTCCCAGATTTGCAAAACCTCAGAAATGCCAAGTGTTGGTACAAGAATGAAACCATTACATTAGTCTTAGTAAACAGTTTACATTCCTTGTTGCTAGGAAGTTGGTTAGGAAAAAAGAAAAGTGGCAACTAATGGGACTTTACCAAAAGTGTTGGTCATGCTCATAACTATGCTAAGAATTTTCACATTAGAAGAACATTTCCTCTCCCTGCACAAGTGTTTCCACTCAGCATGTTAGTAAAAACATTTCGTAAGGCTGGCTTGTATCAGGATTAATCAAAACATGTAGGAGGCTTTGGGGCTTCACATGCTTGTCTAACAATTCACAGCCAGAGGTAGCTTTGAGTGGCATAAGCAGATTACAGAAGATCTGGTCTGCCTTTTGTAAAGCTCTGCCAGATAATGATTCAAAGGAAAGGTGTGTGTTATCATCCTCACAAGAGATACATGTAAGCCTCTGAACTCAGGATCTCAGAGCTAGGCAGGACTCAGAAGGATCCTAGAGAATTGCACCCAATTCTCCCATCATAACCCAATTATGTTAAATTGGAGTAAAACTAGAAATATCACTTGCATGTATACATGTATACAAATATCACTCCACCATGGAACAAGAACTGAAATGCCGTATCACCTTACATAATGGTTACTACACTTCCAAATGCTTGTTCCACTTTAAACAAATACAAAAACTAAATATGTATCTCACACTACCTTTTTACATCTATTATTTGCTGAACAAGTCAGACCAAAACAAGTTATTTTCAGATTTGACTGAAAACATTTATTATTCAAGTCTCCTACCCCACCCTGCAATTTACACACGACTAAAACATGTTTTTAAATGTACTTGGAAACAATTCCACACAGTCAACAGAAATTAATAGAAGGGAATACAAAGTTTGTACACAAACCAACAAGGGGTACACAAATTTTCAACAAAGTTGGACATTATACAAAATAAAAAAGTTTATAAATTCACATGGTTTGGGATTCTGTACAGGCTCAATAGGGTCTCTCACGGCGATCTTGTCTATGGTCCCCTCTAGAAAAGAGAAGAAAGTTTAAATTCCAGATTTACAGACTTTTCTTATTTGTTGTATAGTACTTAGCAACATCCCACAATTGGACTGCAATGGATGAACATAAAGTCAAAATACAGATCCAATTGTCTGTCCCCCCCCCCTCAGATTTGTATCCAGAAAAAGAAATACAATTTCCAGTTGTCAACTCATCCATCTACAATTTCTGCTGCTCAAGTAGTATTTACCTGGAGTCCATTTTTCCCGGTCCAAAGTTGCCTCTGTCTCCACCTCTTCCACCTCGGAATCCTCCCCGGTCTCCACCCCTGCCTCCACGGAAGCCACCGCGGTCAAAGCCTCCCCGGCCGCCACGCCGTTCTTCACCAAATCCACCTCCTGGTAAAGAAGAGGAGGTGGAAGTTACGCTGCTGGTCTGATACAGCTTTTCTCATGTGTCCAAACCATTCTAGATGCAAGCTGTGCGTTTCAGAAGAACAGAGTAAGTGCAGCAAAGAACTAATGTACAATACCAATCCAAACAAAAGAAAGAATTCTCAACCATGCACTACAAGATAGTGTCCACATCTGTACACAAGAGACAACATCTCAAAACATTTTCCATAAGCCCTTTCCACTCACCCATATGTGGTCCCCCAGGTCCATCTGGTTTTGGTGCTTTGCACTGGTTGCATTCATTACGCCAGGAGAAATTCATGTTCTCACATGTGCTAAGACAGGCATTGGGAAAAGGGAAGAAATGTATTGAATTCAATTCCAGTAACTTAGACCCTTTCCCCGCAACCCTTCCACTCATGACACTAATTATTCTTCTTACGGATTGGGACATTTCCAGTCTCCTGCACGCTGTTGGCCACCTCCTCCGCTAGGGAAGCCCCCTCTGTTGCCGCCACTTGAACCACTGTTACTGCCACCTCCACCACCACCACCAAATCCACCACGGCCCATGGGTCCTGAGGAGGAGATTAGAAATCAGTCAGTGGCAACTACTAATTTTGTAAATGTTTTCCTACTGCAGTTTACCTCTCGCTTTTATTAAATTTTACTTTTCAACTTAAGCAGAATGCAATACCCATCTTATGTTTTACATTCTATAGGCCATGTTGTCCCTCCTCTCCCCACCACTCTAATGAACAAATTCCTCCTTTCTTGCTGAAAAACAGTATAGGGATAACATGAAGCAATTCTATTACAAGTTCCGCTATTCTCAACTACAGGAAGACCAATGACACACATACCTCCTCTACCACCACGGCCTCTTCCTCCACGGCCATTACCACCACCTCGGTTAAAGTCTGCCCGTCGGGTAGCAAATGAAACTTTGATGGGGTTACCTGAAAACTCCTTCCCTGGTGAGATCAGGGAGAATTTATATTAGCCCCATATGAAAACAAAATTTTATATTTTCAGTGTTAGTACTTCTTTAGGTAAAGGTAAAGGTTTCCCCTTGACATTAAGTCCAGTCATGCCTGACTCTAGGGGGCAGCGCTCATCTCCGTTTCCTAGCTGATGGAGCCAGCGTTTGTCCGCAGACAGTCTCCGTGGTCGTGTGGCCGGCATGACACCAAAGGGCACGGAATGCGGTTACCTGCCCACCAAAGTGGTACCTTTTTATCTACTTGCATTTGCATGCTTTCGAACTGCAAGGTTGGCAGGAGCTGGGACGGAGCAACGGGAACTCACCCCATTATGCAGATTCGAACCGGCAACCTACCAGCCCAGCAGAACAGCAGTTTAAACCACTGCACCACCCGCAGTCCCTAGTTACTGCACTTGTATTTCTCTTCTAACACTGCAGGGGGATCTCTTCCCTGTCACACTGAGTAAGAACCTAGTTTCAAAACCCAACTTAGTAGCAGAATTGCAATTCTAAAGTGGCAATTACCATCAAACCAGTCAATAGCAGCCTTTGCAGAGGGGGGATCATCAAAGGAAACTGTAGCCTCTCCTTTCAGTTTTCCTGTTTCACGGTCTGTATACAGGTTTATCATAGGCTGTCCTGTTTTCTTGTTCGTCTGTAGAAAAGCACACTAAATTATGTTTTGGACTCATCTAGATCCTGCTGTTACAAGTAATGCAGCTATATGTAGCAACTGTCATTTGTTTTGTCATACTGCTATATGGAAATTTTAATTAACCTTTAGTTGCTAACCACTGTACTGACTGGAAAAATCATTAAAAACAGATTAAAAGAATCCACCCATACTAATTTGCCCATACTGTAGGAAACAATTTTGCCATTATATTCAGATCACCATTACTGGAGTGTTTAGAGACAAGATTTTGAATGCTCTTTATAGCAACATTGCACCCTTTTAGTTAATGAGTACAGCTGCAAACAAAGGCACAATGAGCACCAATTTACCTTGATGATGCCAATCTGCTTGAAATAGTCTGCTACTGACTCAATAGTTACATTTTCACCAAGTCCTTGAACAAAGATGGTGTTGTTGTCAGAATTATCCTGCTCACCAGCTGCAAAAGAGCAAAATCATATATTTTAGTGTTTAAAAGTCTTTGCATTCCTGCTTCCCACCAGTGTCCTTCCTGCCATGTCTAAATCAAAAAACCTAACAGTATTCCAGCAAATACTGAATGATACAGTGTTATTTTTAATGCAAGATGCACAACTCTGACACCATGTTCAAGCTTTAAATAAATGCTACAGGACACTCTTTTGCTGAATGAACACTGGTCTTCACATCTGCACATCATCATTCCTGCTTTATTTGGCTGAATCACAAAGTTTCTTTTTTAGACCAACCTGAAATAAGTATTTACATAACCTAAAAACTCTTGTCATTTACTTTGCAGAAGAACACCTCACTTTCAACTTAATAGGGACACCACAGGCCTCTCAGGTCATCTAGCATTTGCACCTGGAACACCTGCACATTAGAAAGTTTAGACCTCCAAATCCTTTGTGACTGCAAATCAAGTCAATGTGAAACAACCCAAGCAAATACTTACCAGAATCATGACGTGATCCTTGATCCCGTGGTCCTTTTGCACATGAAAATAAGAGGAAGAAAAGATTCAGTTAGCAAGTGAGAGCTTCCAACTTATTTTCATGTATCAGCACCACCATCACAACCACATAAGAAACAGGCCAGTGTTGGAACATATGCAGCCTCAGGCTTACTTTAAAATACAAGAGAAGCATCCCCACATCCAGTCAAAAGTGGTCCATGTCTTAATGACAAGACTGCTTATTGTAAAACCAGTTTACCACTCTTTTCTCCAGGTCATACTAGATCTAATTTTGCAGTTTTGCAGGGAGAAGCATGGCCTCCAGACACACACTTGAAACACCATTGGACAACCACTCTGAAGCATCTATTTTACATTCTTTTATAGCATACATTTGCCACTGCTACCCAGAGTCTGTTATTGACCCTTGATCAGTCTTTAAAGTTTCCAGCACCATGCGGTCTGTAGCAGCATACTGCAATCTATCCTGGGACTCATTTCATCATAAAGACACTTCATGAAAAAAGAAACTTATGGAGTGAGAACAAACCATCTTACATCAGAGAACACGTTTAGAATAAGCCCTTTACAAATGAGAGCTTTGTTTTTCTAAACCATCAGGTTATTCACTTGCATAAAACATTTTATTAACATTCTATATATAGGTTTTAAACCATTTGACACCTTTTATCACACCCAATCATAATCTTTTGAAAGCGTATGCCCAACACTGGTCTCAAATGCATTAACATTCCTATACAAGTGTTTTAAAATATTAATGCCAAGCCCTTTTCAGCCAACCCTATGGGAACTTTCCTTAAAACCAATTCTTTCGGTTTGCTACATTCAAGTTCAAAAAGACCTTTGTGAAACTTCGTAATATTAACACCAAACTCTCTCTAAAAAGAAGCGTGTGAAACCACTTATTTGTTGAAGAGCTCTTAAGAGTTTCATATAAACAGAATTACATTTTCAAGTTTGAAGGGAGCGGTCCCTCCCATATTGTCTCCTACACCAGTAACTTTTTAAACAAGGTACCATAAACCTTTGTTTTACCATGTTTCCTCAGGACTGCATGCACTTTCATTAACACATTTTAACACCGCATTCTCAGATGTGTTTTTAAGGAGGGACAACACACAAACCCAACACAGTGATTTTTTTCCTCATGTTCTCCCATAAACACAGGTCTCGGGGAGGGGGTTCATTTCCCCCCCGGTCTTGTTGCAAGACATACAACCAAAATGTACTGAACTGGCACCAAGAACTTGGCCGAGTAGAAAGCCCCTTAACGTGGACATCAACACCACAGATACAACCAACCATTTTGGCATATATGCCACAACGGGGGGCTCCCATAGGTTTTTAATCTGATAAACGGTGGCTTTTCAACTTTTTGGCATACAAACAGCGTCTCCAAAAAATAATATAGAAATACACTTTTGTGGTTCAAGTTTTTGAACTCTTTGGACTTACCACCAAATTTATTGAAGCCACCACCTCGCTCACCACCGCTGAGGAGATAAGTTAGAAGATAATGATGCTTTTTCCATGGCTAAAAAGGTTTGTTGCTAGAAACTACACCATATCCGTTAAGATGCTGGCCAACATTTATGTTTGGTTCTTCCTGAAGGTCTAAAGACAACCTGCTCCACCTTTTCTTTGCCCTCAGCATTTTTAAAAATGTATCATTAAACCCTTGAGAAGGTTTGCAAGTGAAACAGCTCTAGTGTTTAGTCATTCTTGCTTCCGATGTTGAACCGTTACACGAGGCGTCGTGATGCAGCTTTTGAGACAATGTTGTTTTCCTTGTAGCCGTCCTATTCTTGGCATGACTGGTGAACCAAGCTCATTTTTAAAATATTGTATACCGTGCACGCTGTATTTCCAGTTCACCTTTCTCAAGTTCAATTTGTTTTTGCAAAGTTTTTGCTGTTTAACAACCCTAAATGCAGATATCTGCTTTGAAAGCATGTAAGAACCCGTTCCCTCATCATTGTGTACTCATAATAAGTTATTTCAACTCTAAAGACTGCATATCTGCCTGCCATAAGATCTCTCTCCCTTCCTCAGACCCTTAACTAACATGTGGAAGGTGGAGATTTGATTTAAGTTCATTGACTTTCATACCTGTGGCACACAAAATGCAGAATTTGTTAACAGAGCAGGTATTGTTAACAGAGCAACAACTTTTCATAAGCAAACAACCTTTCAGCTGCCCCCACCTATACTCACCTCTCTACTATCTCATCTCCCAGTCAGCTGAAGCCCATATAGTGGATTTTGCTTAGCAACCATTGCCTCTCAAACACCACTCTTTACCACCCCTCCACAAAAAAGGAGGCAGTACACACACCCCAAAGCAGCTAAGGATAGTGCTGTGCTACAACGTAAGCCACAAGTACAAGTCCAGCCACTATGTGGGAAAACCAACACACATCCTTTTAACCTAAATTGACACCCATTATATGGCTAGACCACGGCAGTATAACCCCAAGGAAAGCTGCCTTACAATCTGCACAAAGTATCTCTTATAGATGGAAGTTTTTATAACCCTTGAGTTGCTTTCAGCATATAAACCAGGCCCCCTCAGTGTACCTCACTGGGTTTACACTGGGGGATAGAGTTGAAGGATAATCCTATTGTCTAGACATCAATTTCTTTTTCATAACAAGGAAGTACTGAATTTCTTGTATGTGCAGGTACAGACATGTAACATGGCTCAAATAGGACCATAATTCACCTTTGCGGAATAGTACTTATGTTCATATCAAGTGCACCTTTGAGGTTGTAAACAGATCCAAGTAGGATTACGAGATGAAAATACAGTTTTGCCCCCATGCAGAGATTTGTTACTGCAATGGTTGATTGTCAGAAAACAGATTTTTAACTCCTTCACATGCAGACAAGGAACAAAATAAACCTGTTGAAATCCATTAAATAGTCACCCCAAAGAGAAAGCACTCTGATCTCAACAATGTACATGGTGGCATCCCGCCCTTGTATACATAAAACACTATACACTTTAGTCATTACACCCTCCCATACATAAAAGATTAGCTTCTTATTGGCAAGTACTATGAAAGATGCCGGTTAAAGATACCCACTCCCTCTCCCACAACAAGTGATTGGACACCTACCCCATGCCTCCACGACCACCTCTGTTGCCACCTCTACCACCACTCCGATCAAAGCCACCTCTACCATATCCACCGCCGCCTCCACCACTGCCTCCACCGCCTCTGCCACGGTTGCGGTCCTGCTGGCTCCCATATCCACCTTGATCCTGGCTGCCATAACCACCTCCACTGCCACTTCCACTCATGGAGGACTGATCTTGGCCATAGCCACCAGCTGGAAAAGACAAAAGAATTAAACATTAGACTGTAAGGCCCAAGGCTCAGTGTCTGGTAGAGGGGCATGGAATGATGGCAAGTAGCAGTTGCTCTTGCTTCCCACTAGGTGGCAGCCACTGACTTCCACGTTCTGTGCTTGAGTGAATTTTGTACATACAGCTCAATGAGGAATAAAAAGAAGTGTACTCACATCCACTACCACCACCTCCTCCACTGCTACTGCCACTGCCATATTGACTCTGCTGGCTGTAGCTCTGGGGTGGGTTGTACGAAGGCTGCTGCCCGTAGGAGCTCTGCTGCTGGCTGCCATAGCTTGACTGCTGGCCATAACCTCCACTCTGGGGTTGCCCATAGCTGGAGGGTTGAGAGCTGGTGCCGTAACTGCAGATTTCAAAAAGTGACATGTATAAAAGATAAAGCATTTAATTCACCAAGTATCCAAATCCATCAAAAGACTAACACATATAGATGGAAATTCTGGCTACTAATCTGAACTCTGGCTGACAAATAGTCTTGCTCTATAAAGGTAAGCACAGGGTAAGCAAGCCTAGATTCTTCACCACCACTCTCCAATGTAGCCAGAAAAAATACAGTAAGTCATTTAACATAAAGAAACAGCCTAAAAGCTGCAATGAAAATTGCACTATTCCCCGTTTTGGACACTACTGTGGTAAGTGATCCTCACCTTCCAGTGGTGGAGCTGGCTGGCTGCTGGGAGTAGCTGGGATAGGATGACTGTTGTCCATAGGATGTCTGTGAAGTCTGACTGCTGCCATATCCTGTTGATGAGCCGTAAGCTTGTGGTGTTGACTGAGTGCCATAGCCAGCTGTTCAGAAGAACAATTCATTCCAATTAAATCTTGTGTGGCATGCAATCACTGGCCATTAATGTTGTTTAGCTTAGTACACTTAGGGTTTAGGAACATTAAGCCATTCACTACCTGTAGATTCCAACTTTCCTGACACACTAAGCAGAATCCTATAGGATGTGTACACCCCTGCCAATTAAAGCAAGGGCAGAAAATGCTGCTTAAGGATGGGAACAGGCAAAATGTGTAAGAAGCATTGGAAATGTAAGCCACTTCAGTTTTGCCAGTTGACTTTCTAAGCATCAAACTATTAAAATCACACCACTATCTAGAACTCCCCTCAAGCCATCAAATAGTGCTGGGATGGGATGCAAAAGCACCAGAATCAAAATTCCCACTCAGCAATAAAGCAAGTCAGCATTTTGTCACATACAGTACATAAAGGGCAAAAATGCCACACTGCCAATTACCTCTGAAAAACACATTTGCTCTCTAAATTTCCTAGCTATGCAGACAGTCAGTAATTCTCCAGATTATTTATTTTTCCATTTGTATCCTGCCTTATTCCTACAAAGGGCTCAAGGCAGCTTACATCTCCTCCTCCATCTTATCCCCACGACAACAACCCTGTGAAGTAGGTTGGGCTGAGAGTCTGTGACAGACCCAAAGTCACCCAGTTGGCTCCATGGCTGAGCAGGGACTAGAACCCAGATCATCTGAGTCCCAGTCCCATGCTCTTAACCACTACACCACACTGGCTCTCAGATTAGCTGATCTCTTCACATATTTCACCCAAGCAAGAATGAAGACCAGAAACAAAATATGCTACAATACTCACAGCTTTGAGTCTGCCCATAAGAAGAGCTGTAACTACTTTGGCCATATCCAGAAGCATCCGATGACTGTCCATAACCACCATAGCTCTGCTGCCCATAGGGCTGACTAGTTTGCTGAGAATAACCCTGTGTGGGTGGAGTTGGGTATGCCCCATAACTAAGGGAAAGCAAGAGGGGAAAAAAAATCAGCTAAAGAACTTTCCCCCCACAAATATCTCACAATCTTGTATTCATAGCAAAACAAAATCAAGCTCTTCCCTAAAACATATGCACCTAGCATGGTTAGATAAAATTATGAAAGGTGTAACCATCCTGCCAGAGTAAGTTGGAAGAACCGCAGGCATGTAAGGAAAATTACAGGCAGTGCTGTGGCACCTTAAAAATCCAGTTAACTCACTGTGGCATGAAAATAGACAAAACAGTATTTCACATAATGCATTAATTGGGAATCTTATGCAAGTTATACAGAAAGAAATCCTACAGAAATAGGACTGCAAACTGAATGTCCTGAAATAGTTCTAAAGCTGCCCTACTTTCTTTGAACAGCTTCATGTAAAATCCCCTCAACTCTTGAACAATTTTTCTAGCTTTCGTGGAACCTGCTTTTGGAATCTGAATTGGGAATACTCTAGAATTATGAGCATAACACCACACATACAGACAGAAACCAATACTTTATAATGCTATGGGGAAGGGGAAATTAACTTCCTTACAAAATTGTAGTTACTTCAGGTGTTGCTCTTCCAATGCAATTCAAGATTGAATTTTGTAATAACTTGAGACCAAGAGAGTAAACTTGGATTTAAGTGATCTGCTTTCTGATAAGATGTTTCCAGAACAAGCCAGCACTACCACTACTAGTAAATTAGGATCTGTTGTCTAATAAAAGAAAATTAAGATTAGTCAAGACCAAAGTATGATCATGTGGATCTGCTTCTCTGGGACAGCTCATGGAGCCCAAGCATCCTCCATGTTTTTACAGACATAATTAGCATAATCTACTTCAGGATTCAAATCAAGAAAAGCACTGCTCATGTATGGTTAATGCTATAGTTATGTACATAGAAAGCCACATGCAAAGACATGCTAATGTGCCAATCATGCATGAAAGGTGAATAATTGAAGGGTTATTTACCTCTGTGTTGCCGACTGGCTATAATCTACAAGGAAAAAAAATAAAACCATGTTAGATCTGTTTTAAAAGATTGGTTGTACACAACCAATTTAACAAAATTCTCCCTACAGAGAGAATAGGAGGCGCTTCACATGGGATAGTAGCTGAGGTACATTTCTTAAAAGCTGGATGTTCTCTCTAGGAGTCTGATTATAAACACGTGTGCAAATACTATATTCCAGGATGCTGACATAGCACATGACAGGAATACAAAGGCCTGGAACAAAATCCAGAAAAATCTCTTTCCAAATGTTCCAAGAATATCCCTGGAAAAAATAAGGATTATAAAAATTATAAAAATTAGATTTCCCTTTTTTTGTTTCCTTCCTATAGGAGACCTCACATCCCTAATATTCCATGCAATTAGTGCATGAAGGCTGCATGAGCAATTGGAATAGCTTCCTAGCAAAGCTCAAGTGTTATTTTTAGCAAAAAAAAAATAATGGGGAAAAAATTAAGAGACATCTGGTTATTCTGCAATTTCTCTGGTTCTCCTCATGCCATGCAGTTTATGGCAGAAGTAGAATCATGTTTAAGACAGGAAAAAAGCTACAACTCCAAGGTGTGCTGTGAGCTGTAGACTTTTTCCTACTTAAACTTGCACAGAATTATGCCTTTAATCACTTATGGTACTGCCAGACATAATGAGTTACAATTAAAAAACTATTCATAAAGACCCAATCTAATGAAATATTTAAAAAGTTCATGTAACAAGAACTTCGTAACAATTTATATGCTACTTTACATGCATCTATCTGCCAATGCAAGGCAAGTTCTTACCCTTTCAAGTTACCTCACACCTTCGAGAAAACCTCAATTTAATTTACTGAAACTGCATCCCTAGGCAGCTGTAACCCTGACTCAGGCCTCACTGAATTTAATGAAACTTTATGCCTAGTTAAATGTGTACAGGATTCTACCCTAAACAACTCGGATGGAGGATCAGAGAAGTATCAGTACTGCCCTCAAGCATGGGAAACACGGGGAAGATTAAATTATCCCACCCATTAAGATGCGTGATAAGAGCTGAACCGAATTTCAGTCCACATGTAAATCGTCCAGCGGACGATGAAAAAGTGTCTGCAGAAAGGCCTAGAAACGAGGCGGGGGAAGCGGTTGGCCGCGCGTGGGCGACCTCCTTCTGGGACGCGCGGGGCAGAATGAATCATTCGCAGCTATGCAACAGAACAAGAGGGAGGGGCCAGAAGGACCCGGATGTAACACTGCGACAAAGGCAGCCTTATACACGCACGCGCCAACACTTCAAGCGAGCTCTTTCCCCCGCTCGGATTCGAGCGCGCATGCGGGTAAACGATTCTTCTCCCTCCCTTCCCACTGCGCCTAAGTCAAGTTTTCCATTGCTTAATAACCCCTCCCTCAGGGACCGGCTCTGCGCATGCGCATCTACTAACGCCTCCCTGCGCAGAGCAGCTTGAAACCCCGTCTCGCCGCCGCGCCTCATTTACTGAGCCCTCCTTGCTGCCTTTTGGAGCTGTTAAGCACGGCCGCTTCTTTCTGCCCCCCCGCCCCGCACGGGAGCACAAAATGGCGGCAGTTAATTGCGCAGTTAGGATCCACACAGCTTTCTCTCTACGGCGTCCTCTCCATTTTCGGAAAATCCAAACGGGAGCCTCCAGGTGAAGGCGTCTCCCTCCATTTCGGAACAACGCGCAGAAAAAGCGGGAAGAAACAGCGCCTCCGATACGCCGCACTTGCCCCACCCACTGCAAAAGCCTCGCTTCCCCCTTTCTAGGACTGCCGCCATTTCCGTCTTCCTTTGGAAAGTCTCTCAGACCTACTCTGTGGTAACCGAAGCCCTCAATTCATATCAGCACGGCCTCGTTATGCAGAGTGCCCCTACCTGCAGCTAACCCCATTAATCTGGGTTCAAGTGCTCCCTTTATCTTGCCATTGAACCCTCTCAGCCTCACTCCCCCCCTCGAATGAAGTGACTTCCTTCGGTATTCTCCCCGTTCTTACAACCCCATCCCAAATCCCTACTACTTGGCTATTCCCTCTATTTTTTATTCTTCCCCCGCCCCGTTCTTTGCACAATCAAGCGGACTGAAAAAAATGGCCCCTTTTAAGAAGAGCAGTTCCTCAGGATTCCGATTCTCTCCTCGTATAATACCGGTCAAAAGGCATCACACGCCTTAGATGCCACCCCGCCGGCGCTTTACAGAGTGAGGCCCTTCCTGTGTCGCCCCTCTCACCGTTAGATGCCATTGCTGCAGCCCACCCTGGTTTTCTCCCCAGCGGGCAAAAGCAACCCTCCGCCGCCTTCTCGACCGCGTTGCCGTTCCTTCCCCGCCCGTGCCCCAGATATACCTTCCCCTCCCATCCCCCTTGGGCTGCACCATATAAGAGTGCGGGGGGGGAGCATTGGAAACGTGCTTATGAAAGAGCACACAGCTGACCGCCCACGTTGCTCACGACTTCACCTTCTACAACCGGAGGTCTGTGCAAGCTCCATTCATTTAGCGGCATTCGCGGCAATGGAACTCAATTACCAAAACAACGTGCTCAGGGTCATGCTCCGGCTTTCTGGGCTCCCCTATTGCACTGCCATGGTGTGACCCAAGTTGCTGGGTGGGATGAGATCACGGCAGAAAACTGGAAGCAACCACATTCGCGTACCGGCGGGGGTGGACAACAGCACGAGTGGGAAAAAATCCGCATGAGTGTGTTTTTCTTTCAGTAGTGTCACTAGGTGATTTTAAACCCTGGATTTTTGCTGCAGTCCTGCACATCCTTACTTGGAGTGAGCCCCACAAAGTTTAACGGCACTTACTTTTGGCATGCATAGGGTGGCCTAGAAAGGAGGCTTGGGGGGGTGGCAGGCCGGGCCTGTAGCGCCCCTTCACGTGGGAGGCAGCCAACTCGCAACTCCTTTCTTCTGGCCACAATGCCTTGGCTTGCAAATACTTTTGCAAGCATCTTTTTCGGGGTATCTTAGAACATCCCACACGCGCGCGCACACACACAAGTAAAACATGGTTTGCTAGCCCTGGTTTCATGAAGTGCTCTGGACTAGACTCTTGTCTGAAGCACTCTTGGGAGACCAAATTGTACACCAGCTCTTAATTTCTCTGGTTTCTGGTTTGTTTCTCAAGGTGCTGGCTCTACAAATCCCTTAACGGTGTGTGGTCAGAATATTTGAAGGGCCACCTCTTCCTATAGGAACCTGCATGACATGTATGATCATAATGCATCTCACCATAAAGGGGGGCTAAATTACAGCATAATGCTTTTCCAGTGGCAATGAGCCAGTTTTGGTACTCCCACTTGGGAGAGGTTCTTCTTGGCTCATTTATCACTGTGTTTAAGATGGGCAATAAAGATTGTTCTGTTGTCTGGCTTTTGATGCAGCCTCATCTTGTTCTCTAATTCTAATTTTAATTCTCAGATTTGATTTTAATTATGGTTGTAATCATTTGTTTTATGACATACCTTTAAACAATATTGAGTGTATATTGCATTATAAATAACATATAATGAATTAATCTGATGAAGTTAACTATTGTACAAAAGATTATGCTACTATAGGGATGCAGTACTATTTATTTAGGATATTTCTAGGCTGTCCATCACTTTCATTTCTGGACAGCTCACAATAAAATCTATAAATACAATGTACATATCCCAAACAACAGTAATAAATTAGATATCCCACAATACATGTATAGACAGAAAAATGCCCTATAACTCCCAGCATTTCCTAGCCAAGATTAAATTAATCAGTCTGCCGAACCATGCACTGGATTGCACCCTTAATCTATTAGGATTTCAGATACCACAAGGCTCTTTACTGTAACAGATTAGAATAGCTGCCCTTTTATCACGTAAACATGGTGTTAGAAATTTTGGTCATAATAAATATGCAGTATTTCTAATAATTGCAATGTATGGCTGTGAAAGTTGGACCATAAGGAAGGCTGAGTGCTGAAGAATTGAGGCCTTTCAATTGTGGTGCTGGAGGAGACTCCTGCGAGTCCCTTGGACCGCAAGGCGATCAAACTGGTCAGTCCTAGAGGAGATCAACCCTGACTGCTCTTTAGAAGGCCAGATCCTGAAGATGAAACTCAAATACTTTGGCCACCTAATGAGAAGGAAGGACTCCCTGGAGAAGAGCCTAATGCTGGGAACAATTGAAGGCAAAAGAAGAAGGGGACGGCAGAGGATGAGGTGGCTAGATGGAGTCAATGAAGCAGTCTGCATGAGCTTAAGTGGATCCCGGGAGATGGTGAAGGACAGGAAGGCCTGGAGGAGTCTTGTCCGTGGGGTCGCTATGGGTCTGACGTGACTTTGCAACTAGCAAGCAAAACCCAATGATTATTTCTCTTCCCAGATTATAGGTAAGGTTCTAAGAAAACATGACTTAATCAAAGTTTGCTGAGTATAGTCACCATGTCTTGAAATAGGACATGAACCCGGATCTCCAAGATCCAAATCAAACAAGCCAGACCTCATGGTCGGTGTGAAATACCAACGAGCCACAAAAGCAACCAAACAAGTAAGAACACTGAAAATGCAAATATATATATATAGACGAGGAAATATTCACACACCAGAATGAACATGTATACTTTCTGGAAGGTGGGGAACTATATATATATTTAAAATAGCTGAACTGTGAAAATGTGTATATTTAAGAAAATTTTAAAATGATGACTTCCTTCAACAGCCAAATATTGTTGCTTGATCATAATACCGACATCTTTCTTTAAAAAGACTGAGTAAAGACTGTTTGCAGTTGTGTACAACAAAAGTTTTTTCTGTTTACCCATGTCCACTTCCCCTCCTCTTTTTCTCTTGCCCTGTCACAGCAGGTTTAGTCAGGAAGCTGAGTAAGCACTTCACTGCATCTCTCAAGCAAGAACACAATAGCTAACAGTCCATACTCCACTGAGATATAATTGGTCCAGTACCATCTACTGGATGAACTATATGATGACACTATCCACACTCCTGGAAAATGTAAATTGCCATTTCTAGGGTAGGGATCTATAGTTGTGAAAATGTTCACTATTTTGCCATGTCACTGGTGGGCCATGTACATGCATACAGTTTAGGGCTTTGTGCAGCAAATTCTGATGCACCTGTACTTAGAAGAAAGTTCTATTGGTTCTACTGGTCTGAGGGGGTTTCTTTTTCTGTTGGTTTTGCCTACTCATTTATTCACTTCAAATAAACAAACTGTGGTTTAATACTGTGACTCTACAGCAACTATCTTTCAAGGACTCCCCATCTCCATCCTCATGGTGTATTTCTTTCCAGTTATATACACTGAGCTTTCAATCCTATACTCACTTACCTGAGAGTAAGTTCCATTGAAATGTTTATATATAACCCCACTGCTTATTCTATCACTGCCTCCCCCAACTTGGCACCCTCCAGATACATTGGACTACAACTCCCATCATTCCAAATCAGCATGGTCAATGCTTCCTGGGGAAATGGGAATGGGGTTCAATGCAATTGGAAGGAACCCAGTTGAGGAAGGTTTTTAATCAGTTGGGGGTCTGAAGACACATTGGTACAACCTGCTAAACTGCCCCTGAGTAAGCCACATTGCATGTGATGTTTGCTGAACAGCCACTGGTGGGTCCAACAGAATCAGACACACCGTGGCTTGTTCTCTCCCTTTGTCCAACAGCTGGAATCCCAGCGTCCTTTGCAGCAGAACCCCTCTTGTCTCCCTATCCCAATTTCAATTGCCACCCCTTTTTGTCTGCTGCCTTTGTTCCCCTGGCAGGGCCTCAAAAAGGCGCAGTTGGCATTATATTTTTTCAGGTTCCTGAAAATTGTGCAGCTGTGTTTATATTTTATTGTAATCAAAATACTGTATATCCAATATGTGTAGTGTTGCCTTGTTAATATCCATTTAAGTTGCAACTCTCAAGGAGAGCAATTTGCAATAAGTAACAAAGCCTATAGGCTAATTTGCATACAGCCTTGTCTCAAAGCTGCTTGAAAGCAGAAGTTCAGAAAACTATTTCCCAGACTTAAAAAAAAATCCATGTCTGGTCATTCAAGAGCTATTCTTATGTGTACTGAGCTTTTAAAAAAAGCATGAGCAACACCTTTCAATATCTATTCACGCTGCTTTCTGAAAGTTAAATGACGGACTGGCCTTGAAGTAAATGCTCTTCCTTCTTATAGATAAGCTGTGTTACTCTTTAGCAGCTAAAGTTTAGTCCAACCTAGAACAGGTATATTTATGCCTTACCTAGAGAGAGGACAAAAGACCAAAGCAGTGTGCATAGCTCTTATAATAGCCAGACAGAAGTGGTTTCCAAACAGCCCCTCACCATGCTGAAAAAAATAATTATTTATATCATATATGTGTACAGCATTGAATATTAATAAAAAACACAGAACACTTGTATGCATATCACTTGAAAAAAGAGAAAAAAGTGTTGGAGAGTAACAATATGCATTTGTCTGTTTCTAGCAAGAAAAACCCAAATTCCGAACCAAGACTAGAAGGATTCTCAAAAATTAATACCACTACTGCTGTTTTCAGAAAAGAAAATGGCAGAACAGAAGGTCCTTTAAAAGAAACAAAAATATATGATCAGTTTGCTCCATTAGGTTTAACAGAACTTACATTTCTATCTTGCTGTTTAACCCAAGCAGCTCCCTGTTCTCCTTCTTTTAATATAAGCTCTTTTATAGCATTTGCAAAGGATTTGAAACTACAGAGTGTCTGCCTGCGGTTTCCCCTTTCTACCGCCATGAAATGGTTTCTCCCACTGCACAAGGCTTTCCCTGTCTGTTCCTAAACCAGTTTAATCCAGTTTTGCAGCCTGGCCTGCGATTCATGAATTGCCTTTGGGTGTCGGCATGGCAACCCTGGAAATTAGGTCAGTAGCCCAGGCGACGACATGGCTTGTTGTATTGGGAGTTGCCTGAGAGTCAGACAAAATGTACATGTCACATACGCAGTGCCCGCTGCCCCCTAAACTCCAGAGTAATTAATTTAGGTTAATTACTACTCTCCCACTCCCTGTTCAGGCAGAAATGAACAGGAAGCACTTCCCTTAGTAAAGAACTGCAGCATTGGACAAAGCTTAAGCTGTGACTATTTATTTGCCTGCCATTTAGCTGCTATAAGCAAGGCGCTTCAGTGCCTATATTTGGCAACCCTACTCAGATCTCTACTTTCACCCTTGGCCCGGGATTTCACAAGCGAAAAGAGGAAAACACTGCGTATTTATGTGAATAGTTGCAAATCCCATACTTCTAGGATTTGGGGTTCTGGGCATTGCAGAGAATTTTGACCCTTGATTCTGTGAATGCAAAAATGAATGAAAGTTTGGATTAGTTTAGGGGGGAGGATCCAGATATTGCCAGGGTGCCCCTTAGAGACCAATTTTATGCTGTTGGCTTTGCTGAGGCCAACTGCCTTTGGCTCCCCCAATGGCAGCTGTCTTCATCAAAGTGCAAAGCAGAAAGGGAGAAAAGAAGCAGGCCCACTGCATCACCTCTGCTCAGAGACCAGCTGCCTCTGGTCCTGTTTAAGAGCAGCTATTTCATGAGGTGCCCCAGTTGTTTCCATTCCAGCCAATCCTTCTGAGAATCGTACACAAATTGGTGCCAGAACTTGCTACTTTCCTCTTTCCTTACTCATCTCTTTTTCCATGTGTTTCGTGTCTTTTAGATTATAAAGCTATGGGCAGTTCCCATGTTACTGCTGATATCTATCTGTAAGCTGTTTTGGGAGTCTTTTTCCATCCTAAAGCAGAGTACAACTGTTTTTAGTAGGTTGTTAACCATAACATTATATTTTGGATGTGTAAAATCTTATTTCATCTGGTGTAGTGCTGAAAGGTGCATATATTAAAACATATACTTATGAATGCTGGGAGGAATTGTCCCCTTTCTTCTGCAGGAGGCACTGCAGCAGCACTCTTTTCTGTCTGGATTCTTCCAATCCCTGCATAGGCCCTTACGTATGTGGATCCTGGGAGAGGTCTATTTATTTATTTTCAGCCTGTTTGCTTCATCCTGAAGATGAGCCTGGTGCAGATTAGCTCCTACCTATGCAAGAGCAGATGCTTGGAGCAAAAGGAAGTGTTGCGGAAGCTCACACTTGGCTGGAGGCCTAGCTAGCTCTAGATTTTAGAGAGCTTTCTGAAACAGGGAAGATGGGGAACAGAAAGGTCAACAACCTTCCTGGGGCATGCATGGATGGACAACTTGTGTTCCTCCAGCTGTTTTGGCCTACGACTCCCATCAGCCCTTACCAGTAGAGTCAGGGACGTAATGAGAGTTGTAGGCCAAAAAAATAAATCTAAAGGGGCACAAGTTACCTGCTCCCGGCATGGGGTATCATGGAGACAGGAGAAGATAACAAAGCAGTGCTTGTTTACCAAGGGGTCAGGCAGGCAAAAACTTCAAAAGCAAGGGGAAGTGAAGGGATTTCCAGATACCTTCAGGGATGTTGAAGCAAGAGACACCAAGAGTGGGTGTTAGGAACAGGGCACCCAGTCACTCCCAGAGTAATTTGCTCAGCAGTAAATAAATATATAAATGGGTGTTGTGGGTGTCACGATACCCTAAAGCCTGGCAATGCTAGGAGGTGAGCTTTGCATGTGTTGGCTGGAGAAACTTTCCTTGTTTTGTACCAAGTGTCCAGTCAGGTCTCACCTTCTGGTGAGACACAGAGACACATAGTAAGTTGTCAGGGGAGGGTTAGCACATGATTCTCTCCACTTTTCACCTTCCCAGGATAAATGCAGACCCTGTCTACTTACTTGGGCATCCCCTGTCTGTATGACCTGCATGGCCAGTGCGTTTTTTGTCATGGAACGCACCGGAATGGAGTTCTGGCACCTTTTTTCGATGGATTTTCCAAGTTTTAAAAGTAACTTTTGAAAAATGGATGTTTGGTCCATGTGGATTTGAATCGCCCTGTCGAGCGTAGCAGGTCGGTGGCAAAATCATTAAAATGGTGCATGCGGGCTGCTTGTGTGTCGAGTCCGATGCATGCGCACTTCATCCGTGCTGGTCGTGATGGTGCTGCTCGGCTTGCGCTTGGTCTTGTGGTTGCGCGCTCAGTGCTTACTTCGGGTGGTGACCATTATGTTTCGTTACACAACTGATGTGTGTGGTTGTGTGTACAGTGATTGACTATGTGCAAAAGGTAAATATTTAAAAAAAAACCTTGGTGAATTTAAAATCTTTTTTTAATTTTTAGTGTAAAAGTGTGACCCCAAATTTAAAAATGAAAAAAATTACTTATTCTCAACCACCGGTCCTGCTAATAAAAAAGCCAGAATATTAACAGACACAACTACAGAACACATAGATACTAACAGCAGGGAAAGGAGTCTAGAAGATTTGTCGGACAAGAATTGGACAAAACTTTGGAATTTACTATGAACATTTGCCTTAAATACAATAAATTAAATTTATGTTAAGAACTGAATATATATTTTTTTAAATAAAAGATTAACAAGATATGAGTTCCAGCACCTTTTTTCTTACAAAAAAAGCACTGTGCATGGCCATTGACCAATTGCAATTGTCGCCATCAGTCAGTCGCTGTCAGCCAAACCTGGCAAAAAGCCTTTTTGGCGTTACCTCACATGAAGCACCATCTTTGTGGGGATTCCAAGTAGCGGCTTTCTGTTTTTGTGTCCACTTCTGCCTTGTTCTTGGGTTCATGAATAAATCCTCCTTTTTTAACTCTTTCTGGTTTGTTTGTTGTTGTTTGTTTGGCGGGGGAAATAAGTATTTTGTAGCCATCCATGCACCCCATGGCAGCCATTTTATAAACAGACACCCCTCCATGGTAGACATTTTGAGAGAGAGCCCACAATATTCTCTCAAAATTGCAGTTGTGCCTGCAAGCCAAACAATTTGGGGACCCTGCACTAAGAAATGCCAACAAGGGGCCCTGATACATGTGTGGTTGCTTTCTTAATTTACACAATAGGCAAGACAGAATGTCTGGTGTATGCATTTTCTTTTTATTGTGTATATGCGCTACCATTCTTCCTCTACTTTACAGATGTGCTTAGTTGGACTGTTGGGATCAGTGCCTATTTCGACCTTCAAGTTTTGTTATCTAGACTGTTTGGGTCACACTTATTGAGTGAGGGAAGGGGAGAAGGATGGGTAAATGTTGACTGGGACTGGAACCATCTAGCTTCCCTTTCCTGGATAAATGGCAAGAGGGTGGAAGAATCCTGCTAGACTCTGCCAGCATTATCTCGAGGCAGGTGGTGGCAAAAGTATGGGGAGTTCACTGTGCAATGGTCTACACTGGAGGACTGGTGCTGGCTGTAACACTGCTAACCCCTTTCAAGATAATGTAGATCTTTGTGTTGTCATTGTTTTTTTAAAGTATGTTTCAAAAGATTATGTGCTTTTTAGTACATTCTGATTTTTAATTCTTTGCATTACATCTAGAATATCTCTTCTGTAGAAGGAGTGGCTCTGCCCATGGTTGGTGCCATTGCCTGATTTTGGGGAATACCCTCTTCTTATCACAGCTTACCCATTCAAATAATTCCCTCAAACCCCAGTTAAGCATTTTCATGGAATTTTTCACAGAGAGGAAAAGGCAGAGCCACCAACTTACACACATGTAAATCGGGATCCTGCCCTTTCTGTTTAAATAAAAGTTTAATTTCTTTATCTTGCCACGGGTGAAATTGATAAGGGATCTAACTAATGAATGCTAAACAACAACAACCAAGGCAAATCTGGCTGCTGTTAAAATCTACTTTTTAAATTTAATGAAATATTATTTTAGTAAGATGATTGGAATTGAAAAAATGGAGATGGTTTACTGTCAAAATCTTCCTTTTCAGGAAATCAACAATGGCAAAAAACTCTTTTTCACATTCTGAATTTCAACTTGTAGGTTAGGCTTGTACAAGGGAAAGATTTCAAGGCTTCAGAATAAGACTTGAATAACATACTTTGCAGAAACCTGGCTTGGTAAGAAATAGCTTAATAATTTATAAGTTATTCTTGACTTTAACTCAGAAAAATCCCGCAACCATGTGGAGCACTGGAATAGACTCTGTAAAAACTGTCTTGTGATCAGAAAATTCTTTGCCATCTGGCAAAGGTCACCTGAGGTTACTAATTGCCTACCCTTAGGCAAACAGAGCTGACTTAACTTCAGGGATAAATGCTTCATCCTCAGGTGAATTCCTGTTGTCTGGGCAACAGATGTGGGAGGAGAGACTTCTAGCTGTCATGGCAACAGAGGAATCCCAGTCTTATCAACACATGTCCCTTCCCTCTCAGCTTTCAAAAGCTCTGCACTGTTTATTTATTGTGGAGACAACTGGATGGCATCTCAGAAGCTCTTGCAAAGCACTTAACATAGGTATGTATCTCTGGTTGGAAACCTGCTTGGATTGGGACTTGTGGGCTTCCTTGCTGTTTGATGCTAGATCATTGGAAAGTTACTAGGCTTTGTTTCCAATTCTGGGAGGGAGAAAACAGAGTGCGTAACCAGTATTTGTCAGTTTTGTTTCTAGATTAGGCACTAGCTAGATCAGCCATCCCAATCTGGTGTTATCCAGGTGGGCTGGATTGCAACTTCCAGGTTACCAGTCAGCCTGGTCATTCTGGAGGGCACCAGATTGAAGGATGGCTGAGTTATCTAGTTACATTGCTTTCCCTTTTGTGCTTCTTCCCCATCAAACACACAATCCCCCTTTTCATACTTGCTCTTTATGAATCATTCTTAAAAATAGGAAGATGTCATCCATTAATTTAAATTTAGATTCTACTAACTCCTCACCCACAACAATTGTGTGTGGGTGAGGAAACTATAAATGTCTCTGATCCAATTCCTGGACTGAAAGGCCAGGACACTTTGTCACGATGCGAATAATCCCTCTCAGTGTAATAATCCTCAAGGGTACCACATCTCTTTTGTTCATGCCTTCCTTCACCAAATTACATTTTGCAGTATACGCAACAGTCCCAGCAATAGTAATGCCATCCTAGACATTTTTATTCAGTAGTTGGTTTCTCTCTGTTTAGTGCATCTTACTCTCTTGTGTGTTTGGGATTGCAACCAAAGCATAGAATAGAAGTGAATAAGCAAGAGTAGAATCTTTCTGTTGTTTCATTGCAGGTCTTCCCACTTCCCAATTTTATTTCAGGAACTTCTCTCAGATCCCTAGCAGTTCACATGATGCTTTTGTGAGGCTGTGGCAAGAGTAGAGATTGCCCCTTGCTCTTAAGCCTTCCTTGTGGCTACAATTATACCATTATACAAAAGATCAGCCAAAGACCTTCCAGTTCCATGATTTGATTTCCAAAGCTGCATTCTACACCCTCAGCAAACTGTGTTATGGATGCTGACTCTTTGGTGCCAGAACTATTAGGTTCTCCTAATCTGCCCCCATCTGCAGATGTTGGTGCCAATAAACTGGCTCAGAATTCCCCAAAAGACTCAGCTGAGAGCCATGCAAACAGACCAGAAAAAGATGCCAAAGAAGCCTGGAACCAAAATCTCTTGGTGTCTCCAGCTGAAGGAGTGGAAGATATTTACAATGAGGAGCAGTGCCCATATGCCCCTGAAGTAGAGAGGTATTACTGTCAGATCAACTGGCCACAAGCCGTGCTAAATAAGTGGGCAATGGAGAAGACAGACAGGCAGAGGAGACCTAGCCTGACCATCAGACAAGATGCGGCCACCAGTGGTAGCGAGATGCCTGAGCCAGCCCCAGAGGGACCTGCCTGTGAGCATGGTGAGCCAGAGACTGAGACTCTTGGGATGCCACAGAAATGCTGTTGTAGCACAGAGACATAGATAATAAACAAGCATGGAATTACATTGCCCAGTGTGGTGAGAACATAGTACAGATTGCTGCATTGGCTCATTTCAGTCTCCCAGCATGCGGTTCTATCTGAAAGTTGTGCCCTGGACTGAGGATATTCTGCCCTCTACAGGTGTGTTAAAGAATGGGTTCTTTTAAAACAGCACGCTAGAGAATCTCATGTTCATTGTCCATTCTTTGTTCAAACCATATTCCTAGCTTTTATGTGGCAATAGTAAGCTTGAAAAAAAGATCAGAGATCTTTCAAAAACTGGATTGCGGCTAAGCAGGAGAAGATGCTTAGGATTCTGCATAGCTCTTGTCTCTTCCCCTTGTATAAACAAAGAATTGTAGCAAATATGAACTCAGGAGGTGTTGGCAAGCATGAAAAGGAGCAGGGAAATAGGTAAGAGGATGGAGCCAGGACCTATGGAAACAGTCCCTCAACTTGGTCAATTGAAAGCATGCCCATATAGTGTCAGAATCAGAAAAGCTATGGTCACATTTTCAAGATCTTGTGTAGACCTCTTCCTTCTCCCCTCTATTCAAAGCTTAGATTTGCAGAAGCCTCATAGCTGAGCCACTGGCATCTGTGCTGGAACTCTATTGGTATGTTTTGCAGGAGCAAAAGCAGGCAGAGAGCTGAGGTGTCCCCACCCACATGGAAACACGCACACAAACTCAGGACTGACATGATTATAGAAAGCTCTTTTATTTGGCATAGTAGGAATCTTTACGCCCATGGTGCATCTGGAAAAAAGCCCCAGATGACATTTCCTAACATGAATCCTCCCTCTACATGGAATCCAGAATTTTCAACACTGGAGTCTTAGACCTCACATCTCCATGGAGAAAGCCAGGGTGGTATCTGCCATTTTCCTTTGATAGTCTTCATTAAATCGTTCGTTCTGGGCCACTGTGAAGTGGTTCTTCCAGTCACCAACTGTCCCTGTAAGATAACCCCCCCACAGCACACACACATCCTCCAGTCAGAAATGTGGGGAAGAATTTAGAATGTGACTTTCTGCCACTGAGCCCTAGAAATGGCCGCCCTGGGAATAGCATCAGGAGGTTTCTTTGAATGAATCTCACACAAGGTTTATGACTTGTGAGATTTAAATGATCCACCAGCTGTCTACTTGAGCATGCTATGCATTGACCCAAATAAAGAAGGGGAGAATGTAGGCATACCTTTCCGCATAAATGGGGAAATTGACTGATCCATGATCGACATGGGCACATTGGCCCGGTTGACCAAGGGATTGTTCTTCATTATGTCAAATGAAGTATGGTGGACAATTTTGTCTAGAGTCACTTCATCAAGCTGCTTTCCTATAAATTGCATCACCTTCCGAATTTCAGACTTTGGATCCTAGGGAGATAGAAAACAAAGCAAACAGCAGCTGCAGTACCCTCTGTTTTAGCTCTAAGTGTTTACAGTATGTTTCACTATGTTCTTACATTATATGGTTCTAGCTTTTTTATTTGAATAAACGTTAAAAAGAGCAAATATAGAATGTAAAAACTTAAACTGAGAAGATTTAAAACATTTACTTTTATCCATTTAAAAGGAAATTGTCCCTTGATTATGTTAAAGAGAAGCTCTATGCAATCTAATATGATCACAGATACAGTTCCAACAAACAACAACATGGCTTCATTTGTTGGCAGCCATGGAGGAATCAAATCTCCCAGTACATTTTCCTCCCTGGATCATATTTATCCATCTGTGATCAAGGATGTAAACTTAGCTAAAGTCCTTTTTCCATGGTCGTAAGTTTATTTTTGTTAACCACCCAGAGAGATTTGGCTGCCGGGTGGTGTAGATTGCTAGCTAGGATTGGCAAGAGAAATAGGACAAGCAAGGGAGCACTGAGAACAACCTTTGTGGCCTCCTAGAAGGACGCCGCAGAAAAGTGGCTCAGCACCCCGTGATGCACTGTATCTTGGCATAGCTGTTTCATGGTTCCGAAAAAGCCCCTGAAGACAGCTTTCATAAAGGGATCCCACAGTCTGTCCACAACACAGAGCTGCTTAGTAGTAACATCTGGAGCAATATAAGCCAGGCGAATCCCTTTTGTTTTGCTATCCCAGTTTCCACTGAATGTATTGCTATAGTCAGTCTTTCCTCTGGAGGGTCAACTGCCTTTCAATAACTTCTTGCATCTGACCAGAGATAGCAACAACTGAAATGGGGGGGGGGGGGGGGGGGGAGCAGGGGCTGGTGGTGACCAGCTGATCCTCAGTAGCAATTTGTTCTGGGGCCAACAGTGAATAATGCCTAGTTCTCCTTTTCCCCTGTGTGCTGGCTCACTTCTTGATCATCGTGTCACATGTGCACTGTGCACAAACTTGGCGCATAGCAGAGCCCTGTGCATTCTTGAGGGACCCCTTCCAGACACTCTTATGCAGGGCAAGCCCCATTTGAGGAACCCATTTTTGCTTTCTATTTTTGGGGACACCATAGAAATACTCAAGCTAAGAGGTCACAGCTTAAAGTTCCTTTTGAAAGAAAAAAGTCTGAGAGATCCAAACCCAACGAGCTGCCTGGTCAGTTTTCATTTCAGCAGCACCTCAGGAACAGCCAAATCTTTTCACAGCCTGCCCTACAGCAGAAAAGAAGGCTGATGGGAAGAAAAGGGAATTCTGAGATTTTTTTTTCTTCAAGACCAGCATCAATCCATTGGTCTTTATCTCTTGCTATAATTTAAGGAGAATCTACCAATCGCAACCCCAACTCCCTCTAAATGTTTTCCAAACTTCCTGCAACCCTGCTTGCTGCTGTGCTTACCTTCTTGATGTCCTCGTAGAAGAGATAGAGCACGCAATGGGTTTCTTTTGCCTTCCACCACCCTTTGACATGATCATACCATGGGCCCCAGCCAACTGGAGGATACAGAACAAAGCAGGGTGCAGGAATTTGCACGGTGACAAGTCACATGGCTGGAGACACAAGTAACAAATACATCAGGTACAGTCGCGAATCATCTCTGCCCTGCCTGTTCTGCATGCATGCTGGAAACTGCATAAAGCCCCGAATCCAGCTCACATTTGTCACAACAGCACAGAAGGTAGCCTGTATGGGATGTCACTGGGGCAGAAACAGCTCCTGGAGCCCCCAGAATTGCTCACCTCTACTTTAGTTCAAAGAGTTGCTTTCAATGGGACTGTCAGCACCAGGACATGAGCAGCAAACATCTGCAGCTAGAACACCAGCGGGTGATGGAGGTCTTGACAAGATGCAGTAAGGCAACGGTAGCATCAAGAACAGGCAAGGACCAGATACTGACAAGGTGTAGCATAACCAGAGGCAAAGGCAGAGTCAAGAACAGGCAGGGATCCAGGCACAGATGAAATTGCTGGACTGAAGACTGCCAGATCAGAAGCATGAAGACTCAAGTTGTTGCGGCAAAGTTCAACAGAACTAAGCAGCCTTTTATAGCTCCTTCTGTGGCTTCCAGGGGGTCTGCATGATTGCACTGGTTCTAATCCTTGCAAGCACCTTCTGATCTGATCCTGCAACTACTTGGAAGGAGAACCAGGCTGCCAATTCTACCAAGCCACCAACGGGAACTGTGTTGCTCTGCAGGTTCTGACACGGGCTTGTCATGAATACGGTAAAAAAATACCGTATTTTTCGCTGTATAAGACGCACTTTTTCCCCCTCAAAAGTAAGGGGAAATGTCTGTGCGTCTTATAGAGCGAATGTGTGTGTGCCCGACGCCCGGGACGCTGCTGGCCCGCCTGCACCACATGACACCACCTGGCCGGCCCATGCTCGGCGCGCGCTGCTCCGCCCCGCCCCCCCGGCGCAGGTGAGAGCTGTGCTGCTTGGGGGGAGCGGTGCAGAGGAGGAGGAGCTGCAGCCTTTAACCCTCCGGCCGCACAGAGAGATGGACTGCTCACCCCCACCGCCCAGAAAGACCTGCCACCACGCCGCCTGGAAGACCACCGCTGGCATGCTGCCAGCCCAGCTGCACCACACCTGGCCGGCACGCGCTTGGCGTGCCCTGCTCCGCCCCCGTCCTCCGGTGCAGGTGAGAGCTGTTAATCACAGGTCGGTGTGTGTTTTCAAATGGCAACCCGTCTTTTAATGAAGCCCATGGGGAAGTGATGGGGAATGTGCCTGTGATTATCAGGAAGCTTTCCATGGATCCCTCCTCTAAAAACTAGGTGCGTCTTATGGTCAGGTGCGTCTTATAGAGCGAAAAATACGGTAATAAGAATACATAGTGTAAAATAGAACTAGTGGGCTGTAGTGTAACATTTAAAGTCTCAGACTTGCACAGCAGAGATCCGGGTACAAATCTCCACCAATGCAGGGCTTTCTGCTGAAGCTTTCCCGTTCTCACTCCTCCATTAACACATGCGCCTGCTCTAACTCGGGTGCATATGTTCCCCCATCTCACATGTGTCAAGTGAGCTTTGGGGAGCTCTCTTGCATTGTCTGTTTCGGTGTCTGGAATGCCTATCAATTGAAAAGAATATTTGCTGTATTTTTTATTCTTCGAAGGGCTTATCTACCTGAGGCATATAGCTGGGCACTTAGTATGTAAGTGCTTCTTCAGTTTTCTTTGCAGGCAAATTCCAGTGCCCTTCCCATGAGCCTGCTTTTTCCAGGGTTTTTCCTCTCTGCCTTTCTGTGTGTTCCTATGAGCTCCTTACATGACACAAGGTGGTGCTGTGGCACAAAGTGGAATTGCAAAAATCCATTCCGCTTCTGTAGCCACTAACAGAGCCATTTAGGAAAAGACTAGACTTTTCCCACTCTGCAAAAATGGCTGGAAAACACAGCGGAGGCCCTGCAAGGATGACAACATCTCAAAGACCCCTCCAGTTTCTACAAGTGAGGGATTATGAGTGCACAATAAATGCCTTGTGCCGAGAAGTCCTTAAAACCAATCTGGTTTTGAAAACTTTTAAAAACCTGGTTAAACCATTGAGCCACTGGGCTGTTGATCAGAAGGTCAGCAGTTCATATCCATGCAGCAGGATGAGTACCTGCTGCTCATTCTAGCTCTTGCCAACCTAGCAATTCGAAAGCACACAAATACAAGTAGATAAATAGGTACCACTTTTTTGGGAAGGTAACAGTGTTCCATGTGCCTCGGAGTTTAGTCATGCCAGCCACATGACCATGAAGGTGTCTTTGGACAATGCTGGCTCTTCAGCTTACAAACAGTGGTGAGCACTGGCCCCAGAGTTGGATATGACCAGCAGCAGGAGAACCTTTACTATCATTATTATTATTATTATTACTGCCAAATGCAATAGATGGAGTCACTGAAGCAGTCGGCGTGAGCTTAAGTGGACTCCGGGGGATGGTGGAGGACAGGAAGGCCTGGAGGAATGTCGTCCATGGGATCACAATGGATCAGACACGACTTTGCAACTAATAACAACAACAGCCAAATGTGATTTATAAAGCTTGTTATCACTTTGACATTCTTGTAAGCTCACTCCCAATGTAAGCTCACTTGCTCACTCTGAGATAACTTACAGACATGTTGTTTCACTTACCTTTGCCTGCCATGAAAGTTTCAATGTATTCTTCCCATGTTCCTGGGTGAGGGTTCACCTTGCTCATCCGCTGGAAGTGGAAGTAAGACACCAGACAGTCCTTGGCATTCCTAGCCACATAAAGAAACTGGCAGTGGGGAAGACAAACAGAAGAAACATTTGTGTATTAATTTGTTTGATGGATAGGCAACTCTACCTTCAGGAAGCTCAGAAGATAAGGAGACGTGGTTAGCAGTGGCAAAATATAATGGTGCCCTCTGTCCTCGCAGCATTCTCTGTGAAAGGTTGCAAGAGGCTGAGAGGCAACTCTGCAACCGGGGCAACTGCTGATCACATGGCAGTGACTGAGAGATGCACCATGGATGTAACTTTGTGCTGTTGACACATGAGGGTTCAATCATATCCAGAGAAACTACTGGAAATGGGAAGTAGTTGTGGCACCTTGTGGGCAGAGTTTAGTTTACAAGTCATGTGGTAAAGAGCAGCCTATCAGCCAAACTAGGAATAACATTAGTTGTGTGCATGCAATGTACATACACATTTTCAAAGCATATAAACAGCAGCAGCAAAGGAAGAGGGATGGGCAGTATCAGAACTACAGGGAGTGGAAAAGGAGAGTTTAATCCTTTTCCCTGGCCATGGACCAGTCCCAGTGAGGCAGCGATTTGTCTTGGGGTGGGGAAAGCATCCATGGGAACATGGCTGGGTGGGAGGTTAAGCTGACCTTCCACATCTCTTACGGTCCTGACATTGCTTGGGGGGCCCACAGCTGCTCTTAATGCCACATCTAGCTTGGCCATCTGATCTACTCCAGAATATTTGAGGATAAGCAAAACAGAGGGTCTGTTTTTAAAGAGAACTCAGTCTGGATTGCCTTACCTTGCAGTTTTGCTCCCAAAAGGACTGAGGCAGTAACTGCACTGGGAGATGGGTTTTCAGAATCCTTGGAGAAGGCATTGCTTCTGCCTGGTCCACCCCTGTTCAAAGACATGAGGCACTTGTGTCAGCTAAACTGGTTGGAAAAAATATTCTCTCCCTTTTCTGAGGGTAAACTGAAATTAATTTTAATCAGAATTAGTAACATGACATCTCTGTCACAGAACCTGGGAACTGTATTTTTGTAATTCTATCCAAAATCCTTTTCCCCTCATAAAACCACCATTCCCAGGGAAAAATAGCCAGTTCAGTGGTTACAACAGGGATGAGGCAATCTGTGACCATCCTGAAGGCTGGGCCCACAAGCCCCATCATTCTTCATCATTGTCCATACTGGCTAGGGATGATAGACGTTCTAGGTGCAAGTATTTGCAGGGTCAGCTAAGGTTTATAGCATGGACAATGATGTGTGTATCACCTGAAGGTTGGGGTGGACGGGCCCACTCTATGAATGGGTGTCGATGATGGACAGGAGCCCGCTGACATTTTTCCAGGTCACCATCTTGTTGGACCATATCCACTATTTCTTGTATCCATGTCGTGCCTGCCATGGCAGGAAAAGAGAGAAGTAAAAGAAATCAGGATGCATGTGTTCACTGTTATGCTTGCTTAAGTGATCTAAGTGCTATACTAGGGTACTTCAGATGAATGGCTCATAGCATCATCCATCAAGAGGCACCATGTAGCTATTCCATCTGTTACTTCTTAATGGATTTTTTTGGTTAGAAGATGGAAGATGCATCCGGAAAATATGGGAGGGTTACAAATTGAAGATGACAATGTCATCTGTACCCTGTAAAATTCCATGACTGAGGCAGGGGAAGTCTTTTGGGAACATCCCAAGACAAGCTAAACTCTGCAACCTGAAAAAGTATGTGCATTTTATCAAAGTGTGCTAATTTCACACAATTTTTCATGGCTCTTGCTGTTTGTGGTGGCCATGAGAAGGGAAAATGAACTCTGCAGACCACTGAAGTGAATTCCCAACTTTAGTTGTAATTGGTCTCCCTCTGCTGCTTGAGGTTTCATGAAACACTGCAAACATTTTCACATTTGAAATTCATCAGGGCTAGAAACTTATAAAATGATGTGGAGAATCTCTTCCCTACATGTACATTCTGAGAAGGAAAGAACTATCTTACCACCCCAAAGTCTCAATTAGCTATCTAGCAAAACCTTTCACCTGAAGCCAGCAGAAAGCTGAAGCTCTCTGGAGTCATTTTCCTCTGTAAGCCCTCAGTGCAGCATTGTCCCTAGGAGATTCTCACCTGCTTTGGGATAGGTGCAAATAAGCAGGTCATCTGGCCTTGCTTGAAAGCCCTGTATTTGGCTCCATTCATTACAGGTGGTTTTCGGCAGGGGGATCCCATCCACTTTGCCTAGCTCAGGGTGTTTCTCTGGCTTGAGTTCTTTTCCTTCTTCTCTGGACATTGCTTGTGGCCTGCTAGATGAAGAAGAAGGGAAGGCAAAAAGATGAGTGGGAAAGTAATCTTGCCAGACATCTTCACCAGCAGCTAGGAAAGTTCTATTTATTGCAAATAGTAACTTTGCGGCAAATAGCAGCAGCATGTGTGTGCACGGATTTTCAGGAGGAAGCTGGCACAGGGGACTAAATCCCAGATTGAGAGCATAGTCTCGATTGGAGTCAACAGATGTTTTTTCCTCTGCTATAACAGTACTTGGGGCTGGGGGCATCCTATGAGGCTGCCTGTAATCCCCCGAACTGGGAAGGTTGTAGGGCATCCCACTGAATCCAGGAGACAAGTATTGCCTCTATGCTTCTCAGCCTGCAAAAGAGATTGCTCTTCCTAACTCTGCCTCCGCAGGATGCTCCAACTTGCCCTGAAGATGCTCTTCCATTTGCACTGACTGGAAGGGCCATCTGGGGACAGCTCCCCTGCTGTGCTTGGAGCAATCTTCCACCATCATAACAGGGACTGCACCACGCAGTGCCTACCAACCACAGGATTGTGCCCTAAGTAAAGAGTGCCTTTGGAGAAGTGTGACTAATATAAGGTGTATTTTGGCTCCAAGATATCTGGGGTACATGCTTGAAAATGTAAATTCTGAGTAATAGGGGCAAAATTGATTGCAAAAATCTATTTACCTCCTCTCTCACACACTAATTCAGAAGGCAGCATTAGCTGGGACTCACTCCTGGTTTAGTTTATCTTTGCACACTGTGTGGGAGAGTGCCCTGAAAATGCCCCATGAAGGTAAACAAAGGAGTGGGTTTGCACCACCCTGGGATTCCTTGCTTATCTTGCCATTGTGTTCATTCAGAATAACAGTTCTGTGTAAGCTGCCTCAGGAATCCTTGGTTGCATAGAAATCTTGAGTATATTTTTCTACCTTTTCTCCTTGGTGAGTTGAATTGCAGAGTCTTCCTGGTAACTCCTACAAGGAGTGCAGCTGAATGTAAGAAGAATGTATGTAGGACTGGATTATAAGTTGGAAGGTCCCTCCCAGGGGAGGTAGCTCAAAGGTTTCTGTGTGCAAAACTCTGCTGCGTAAAAGCCAGTTGGACTATTGGGAACTGTGATTTTGTTTTGTTTTTTAAAAAATGCAGCCAGTTGTAACGGGCAACCTTGTGATGAAGCTGATTGTACTTATCAACCAGATATGTTGTTTAAAGATTTGTGTGACTGGTCACTTAAGAAAAGGAACATTAACTGGCATTCCTGGAATTATGAAGACTCACAGAGCATGAATTCTGCAGAGCACAGCAAATAGAATGACTTTTATGGCATCGTTGCCTTCTCTCATTTATGCAATTTTACAGAGGACCCAGATGACATCTTCCACCCACAACCCTCCCATGTTATCCCATTGCCTCTTCCTTTTTTTTCTCCCTTACTGCTGGAAATCCCCTAAAATCACAGTCCTATGCTAATTTAGACAGCAACAAGCAAAAAACTCCTATGCAAAGAGCTGCCTGTGGCAAGCTGGGAGTTGCAGGCCTCTTTGCTGCCTAAATTTGCATGGGATTGCATCCTGCAGAAGAAATGATGGAATAGCTGCCCTGGGCTGAGTGGTTGCTCCAGGGACCCTTCTGTTGGAAGTCCCTTAAATTGAACCTTGGTGAGTGAGGTTCAAGAGCTGCACATACGACAGAAATGTGGCCTAAGAGATGACAGAATGGAACAAAGGAAGGGGAAAGTCACTGTTCATATAGGAAGCTGCCATATAGTAAGCCCATTTGCCCCACCTTGCTCTGTACCGTTTATACAGAATGGCTGCCATATCTCCAAGCCCCAGGTCTTCCAGTGTGTAGCAGAGGAGTCTGATGAGGACAAAGCACAGGATACTGGGGCTCTTCAGGGTTCTGCTGTATTCCTGCTTTGGTCTACATTTGTACCTAAAGCTTGCATATAGCCTGAATTGCCCGACCCTGCCTAATCTTGGAAGCTAAGCAGGATCAGGCCTGGTTGAAATCTGGATGGGTAACTTAAAATGTGAACAGATGGGTGGCAAAGAAATGTAACGGTAATAATAATAAAGCAAATCCATGATTTTCAGGTGATTTGTTAACCCCCCTGACAAGTCACTGGGTTCAGATGACAGAACTAGCTACAAGGTGGGGTTGGGTTCTGTAATAGGCACTCAGAGGCACCTGGCACAAGCCAGAAGCCACTGTTGCCTATTGCAGCATCCCAAAAGTAATTGGCTAGAGGAAGGCCCCAAAAGTAGTTGGCCAGAGGAAGACCACATAGTAAAAACACCAGCTAGACTGTCCCAGAAGGGTGAGTGGATAAGAATAAAATGAACTTTGTGTAACCCACAGCTAACATGCTAGCCTGACCTCAAATACAGTAATCAAAGGGACAGTGGAAACTGGTTCTAGCCACCATGAAAGTTGCAAATGTGCAGGGAGTAAGAACATGGCAAGGCTGTGTGAATCTCGAGCAGATAAGAAATAGACATGGGAAATGTCTGGTCCTTGACAGAAGAAAGGACTCTTTCTCCAGCACGGGAGGGGGTGCATAAATTGATGTATTGATGCATTAGAAGTGTACTAGGTGACCTAATTGGTTACCTAGGGTATAAAATGCATGAACCGGGGTGCAACTTTCGAGAGACTGCTTTGGGCTAAATGCCCCCTTTGGTCTCCCTTTATTCTATAGTGCACTAGAATAAAGCTGGTTTTGGCTCTAAGTCTCGTCTCAGGCTCTGTTTGGCTCAGGTCTGGGGTCCACCTGGGTTTGCCCTAGCTGTTGACTGGCTGAGTTCGGTAACACCACTGTGGCTTCTTTGACCTCCTGTGGCTCAACCGGGTTATGTGAATAAGAACAACTAAATAACAGACAACTACTGAATGCAGGATTCATGCTTAATAACTAAGTCTGGAGAGCAGATGAGCTGGAAAGATGAGGTGAAATGGCATGGATTGGTGAGGTGAAAAAACAATGCAAGGCATCAGGTTGCAACCATGGAGCTGCAGCCAGGAAAGAAATCCAAGGAAGGTCTCTTCCCAGTTGAGGAAAAGCTTGTACAAAGTGGATTAGAAATCTTCCCAGGGACAACTAACCAAAGCATAGCATCTTTACTAAAGATGCACAGAGAATAAACTAGAAACATTACAAATGCACAGCCTGAGAACCACATAACATCATGCTCAATTGGGGCAGAACAGGCAACATAAAAGGTGTTTCTCAAAACACCTTTGGAAAGAGAAAGGAAAAAAATACAAGAAAAAGAAAAAAAATGAAGGGAAAAAGAAGAAACAGGACACAACCACTATTAACCCATGATGGCATCACAGAGACCTTAGCAATCCGGAGCCCAGTTTGCCTTGCTTAGAAGCAGAAAGGACAAAAAAGGCCAACAATGCACAGCAGAACTCTAAAGCCTGAACATTTCAAAAATCTTCTTTAGGGTGTGTGCCAAGAACTGCTGTGTGTGTAACTTCATTGTTCTGCAAAGTTTACTTTGTGAGGCCTCTGAAAGGCTGGTGTCTCTGAGGTGACCCGAGGCCTTACTTTGTTAACATGCTCTGAAGAGGGGGGTGGGGGAGGTGGTAACCATAGCAACCCTGATCAGGTTACTTCAAATCTGATTGACTGAAGGGGGAAAGAACTGTTGGGAAATGACAGTTAGGGGATGACAGTTGGCAATTAGGAGTCTAGTCTGAAGGAGGCTCTGGAGAAAGAGGAGATCCACTGTTGGTGTCTGGTGTGAAAAAGGGATTGGAGAAAGCTGAGGAGAAGGTTAACAGCTATTCTTCCTCTGTGGGATAATAGTAGATGCCAGGTGAAGATGAAGAGTAGGGAGCAGGTGCTCATGTTATGTGAAGAGGCTGCCATTAAGTCTTGTTAGTATAGGGTTACACAAGCAGGCTGTAAAAACCGTAATAAACAGTCCAAGCAGTCAGACATACAACAGGAAGAAGTTTGGGCATCTGCACAAGGTAGGCCTGGTTGTGAGTGGGTTTGGTTGGGATGGAAGTGTAAGTGTAGGGAATTTGGCGTGGAATAATTAAGGAAGCAGTCCTACTCAAATTTCCTCAGGAAAAATGCCCTATGAATCCCACCATACCTCAGCTAACATGGCTGACTGGGGCATGCTGGGTGTTGTAGGGCTTCCTCCTTTCCAAACAGCAGTAAAATTGTGTCCTAAGAGGCTTATATTAGCAACTGTGTCTCTTGAGTCCTGGTTGCAATAAGCAGCCTTTAGAAAAAACACAAAAATTAGTATTCCCATATATACAAAATATTCTTTTAAGGCACAATTTTAGGCCCGTTCAGGCAGGACAAAGTCCTACAACTAGGACTTCATTCTGACTAAATAGGCATATGATTTTGGCCTTAATAAAATTACTTGTTTAATAGTTTATCTTGTCTCTGGCATTGTTCCCCATATTTCTTAAACCAGCTACTAGGAGAGTTTAAAGTATTTTCAGAAAAAGGAAAAAGTGTGAAACTCTGGGTCATATTAGCAGAGAGTTCCTTAGGTCTTGAAATAAATGTTTGTTAAGCATAAGAAACTCCAGAGCTAGGACTGCCCAGTGAAGGAACAGTTTCCTCACAGGAGGTGGTAATGCTGGAAAGAATATATCTCATAGTAAGGAAATGATATAATGAAAGCTACAGTGGGCAGAACCAAGGCAGACTTGTTAATTATCATGTGTCTACTGGGTTGTGGAGAAATCAGTTTTTAGAGCCCAAAAGAAGGATTACTAAACACACAACTACCACCAGCATAGACACACCTCTGTTGCCTTGGGACCATTCTTAGCAGAGTTTCAATACCACAACTGAGTTTTGCTGTGAGAAGAGCATTTCATTGGGTGAGTCTGTATGGAAATAAATGGTTAGTGAGGGAGCTTTCACTTCTGCAAGTTAGCTGCCTTCCCCAAAATTAAATTCCTCTCCTCTATATAGTCCCACTTAGAATATGTGATGAAACTTGGGTCTGCTTAAATCTCATCAAGTCAGGTATGAAGGCAGCAGAGGTTGTTCTCTGGGTGCTTCCAGATGGAAATAACTTCTTTTTGAGTGTTCCTGCTAGGAGCTCTCCATCTCTCCCCACCCCGCCTCTCTTACATTAAAAGCAGTAGGGAAGGCAAGGAGCATTATGAATGAAAGATGAGCAAGTCTGCACACCTATCCTGTAAAATTATGCAGGATGACTGTACAATGAAGGCTGAAATGGTTTCAAGGCCAGCCCCACCTAGTTTGGAGCCTAAACACATCTAATATTTACTGATATCAAATATTTCTTGATTGCCTTTCAGGACAGAAGCTGTCCTAAGGTGGCATACAACAATAAAATATATAATAAAACAGGTACAGTTTACAGTAGTAAAAACACAACAGAACAGCTACTGTGGCAAACATCTAAAAACAGCAAATGCCAGCATACTATAAAACTCAAAAGAGACAACTGGTGCTACACCCCAGTCTGATAAAACACTATCAGGAAAAGTTCAAAATAAAATATGTTTTCAGGGCCTTCTTAAAAGCCTGGCATGATAAAGCCTGGGAAACCCTGCTGGCAACTTATTTCAGAAGGCCCTCCCTTGTGTAGTTACCTACCTAACTGTGCTTAAAGGAGGGCAAATGAGAAGAGCCTCTCTTACAAACCTTAAAAAGTGAGCAGGCTGATATAGATGAAGGTGCTCCTTTAAGTAACGTTTAAAGCTGTAAAGGTTAAACTCCTAAGTAACATGAGGCACAATCCTGCACAATAATACTATCATGCTGTGTCTTGCATATCTTTTCATTCAGTTGACACTTGTCCAGGACATTTCACAGTGGTTTATGGCCTGTCAGTCAGATTTGTTTGTCTCCCAATCTGCTAGCCTTAATAGTGTTCAAAATATCAGCATTACTGGGATAATAGGCAAAAGACTGTTTTTCCCACTCTGTAGCTGATGGGGTTCATGGAGAAAGGGAGGCTTTAACCATCCCCCCACAGCAACCCTGATGCAGCCAGGACCATGGTCCTTGCACTGCTATCTGGCATAGATAGAGCCATTTTGACTGTATCACTTGTGGGGAGGTTAATGCCCCCCAGAGATGTGAATGTGTGTGTGTGGAGGGGGCAGTGAGGATGAAGGGTAAAAAAAGAGAAAGTAAGAAAAGGGGTGTCCCCACCCACTGTTTTCTTTGGTCTCCTCACTGCTGGTAATATGTAGTTCCCAGCCAATTTCCCATACACTTTGTCATTTCCCAGGATTCAGCACAGAAAATGTTCACAAACTTCTATAAAACTCAGCTTGCTTGCTTACTTGGAGGTTATTTAGTTCAGTATACAAGCACCATTGTTAGTATCTAGCATTACGACAGAAAATCAACAGACAAACAGAATACCAAGGAGTCAGAGGGTGAAGAAGCCTTTACAGCCCAAGGCTTAGATATAGCTACTTACATGGACTTCTCCAATAACCAAATCTGGGATCACTGGAAACAGCACTCTAGCCTGGTATCACCTCAACAACTGATCTGCCCTTTTACATCCAAACACCCTGGTGTAAGTAGTTTGATTGACTGTACCCCAGTCTAATCACCATTTTCAGTAACTCCCTCTATGAGATTATTTTTGAATCCAAAGTCCATTTGTTTTAACAGTTTGGTTAGTGATATGATAACAAAACAAGATCAGCACAATTCCTCTGAAATGGTTTGCACAGACAAAGTTTCTTTGGCATACTTATTTTGATCCGCAAGGAACAGCTCAAGCTTGGCAGGTTTAGTCTCTTTACTGTGTTACAACCATGCCTATTTTACCTTTCTGTAGGAAAAGAAGAGAATAGCCCATACCTAAGAGAACTGGAAGAATCTGGTGCTGGGCCTCAACAGTTTTGCCCCTGCTAAATCACTGTCTTGGATTCTCCACACAAGGAAAAAACATATGAAAAAGCATTGTACCTTCTCTGAGAACCATCTGTGCCTCCATTTAGCACTTTAGGAAGCATAGTTTTTATGACTGAAATTAACCTGTTATTTAACAACCTTTTAATTGAAGAAATCGCATAGTAAACTATACAATTAGACTGAACATATTTAGCATCTATATTGTAATGTCCACCAGGAGTAATGCAGCCTTAGCTTGGACAAGGAGGGTCCAGCTGAATCCATCCAACCAGTAGCACTGGAGGCAGAAGAACTAGAAGCCAACTCAGGAGCCCCCATCATCACTACTGATCAGCAGCCCAAGCCCACTGGATCCCTGGCATTTGAGCTGAGGATCCCTGAAATGGGACTTGGGAATCTGCACCCTTGGAGCCTTTCCCATTTCCACCCCAAGGAAACAAACCCCTCCCTAGTATGGAAACTATTATCAGGTTGACTTGGCCTGTACCTGGAGACAGAAAGATGCAGCCTTGATTTGCTCAAAGAACAGGTCTTAAGAGGAAGTCAAGAACCATGGTAAGAGACCTACCATCTGTTCTATTTACAATGTTACCTCGGCTCATGCACGCCTCAGTTCAGACCAAATCGGATTGTAAACAGAAATTCCAGAAAAAAATTGCCTCAGGTCACAAACTCCACATTGGGTGAATGGGGGAGTGGGGGGAAGAGAGATGGCCACGATCATTGTTGTCGTCACTTTGCTTCAAATTTTTGTGATTAAAAAAAAAATAGTTACAGAACGGATTAACCTTATTTACATTGAACCTTATAGGGAAATTTGACTTGGCTCACAACCAATATGGGTCGCAACCAGAGTCATGGAATGGATTAAGTTGATGAGTCAAGGTACTACTGCATTTTTTAATACTGGAAATCCACGCACTCCTATTCTGTTCTATAATATTTCATATGCAATTCTTCCTTTTTGCAGTAGCCTGCTCCTCTAAATAACTTAATCTCGTCAAGACATATCAAAGTGTATTAGTGCCTCCCATGGGAACAGTCTGTGTAAACAGAGAAAAATCAGTTTAACATGTTGAGAACCAACTAGTTTCAAACACAAGGCAGCTAATCAAACAGAAGTTATTCTCTCCAGTGCATTTATTACATAGGTTGTGACTCTGCCTAGAGTGGGAATTTGTGACCCTTGTTTTGTAACTTCTCAGACTGCCAACACTGTATAGTTAATTAAGCTCACTGCCAATTCACAATGCTATCATAAGCTTTAAAGGTTTCCATAGTATATCACCTATATACCTTCAAGGCTCCTGCATATCAACTTCATCGAATACGCATTTCTTTTTGTTGATGCATTATTGGAAGCCAGGACGACTAAGGAACATTTGAGTACTGAGATCCAGAGTATGTGGTTATTTGTTTACTGCTACTGCTGCAACATACTGGATGTTATTCTGCAACCCCATAACTTGTATTAGGTATAGTTACTGCTGTTTTAATATCATGGGAACTATGATAAGTAATAGGAGCAAGGAAATAGAAATATTTCAAAGCCATTAATTCTGTACATTAATTATTTGGCAGTGAAAGCACCTTACATGGTAAATGCAAGGAGAGTGTAATTCGGCAAAAGGCTTAAGCTTACAAATACAGTTCTTGTCATTCTGTCTCACTGACGTGTATGGAACCAGTGTGGTATAGTGGGTAAGACTGCAGGTCTGGGATTCAGGTGATCTGGGTTCTAGTCCCCACTCAACCATGAAACTACACATTGTCGGCCCAACCTACCTCACAGAGTTGTTAGGATAAGATTGAGAGGAAGAGAAATATGTAATCCTCCTTGAGTTCCTTGGAAGTAAAGAGGCCTTATATAAATATAATAAATACATGACTGGAGGAAAGATTAAATAGAAAGCTATAAACATCATCCTTTATACTTAGGTTTCACTGTTCTGCTGTTTCGTATGATGTTTATTTCTTGTAGTTGATATTGTTTTAACTGCAGTTAGATTCATTAAACTGAAAGGCAGTGAAAATATGTTTTTAATGAAGATAGACAGGCAAATATATTCCTAATTGGGTAATTCCATCCTTACACTGGAGCACTCTGGTATTTCTAATGCCTTGCAGAGCTCCTGTTATTCACTGGTCTTCCTTCTGTTTTTCCCCTTGCATGTGTAAGAACCAGTGTAGATGGCTTTAGAAGAGGTAAGACAAACTCACAGAGAAGACTGTTAATGGCTGCTAGCCAGTATTCTACCTCCAAGATCACATGGGTTTCCCATTGACATGTGGATTGGCCACTGTATGAAACAGGTTACTGGGCTACAGGGTTTTGGTATGAACTGTTAGGGCTCTTAACATATTCTTATTATAAGTGCCCCTCTCTGTGTTATCTGAGAGTTACAGGATTTGTAGAATGCTTCATCCTTTTTTGGAAAAGGAAGGTCAATATTACCCTGCTACTATGTCCCCACAATACCAAAACCAAGCAGCAGTGGAGAGGGACTGTGTTTTTTTGGCAAGCAAGGCTAAACAGAAATCAAATTTGTAGATGTTTGGGGCTTTGGTTCCCAGAAGCTGAAGTCCAAAAGAGCTGGATATGTTATTTTTCTTACTTCATTGGAACACATACTACACTGAGAGTGTAGCAATAGAATGTGGAGTGCCCTCACAGTCAGTAAGGAAAGAATTGGACCAGTTGCAACCTGAAGGCTGCAAACACATCCTTGGAGATTGGCTTTCAGGGCTAGGGAACAGGTGAGAAGAGGGGAGACGGGTACTATCAGCATACAAAGTATCCTGACAGCACCTCAGCTTCATCTCCTTTAGGCTATAATGATGCTACATGTGTTTTCCAATCTAAGCCTTACAAAACTTCAAACACCATAGCTGGTTTGAATTTTGGTGGCTGATGCATGGGACTTCATTTCCTTTATCTTCCATCAGACAGCCTTATCCTCCATAAAACTTTCATGGTAAAAAAATAAAATGTTATCCGATATGTCTTCTGACACTTCTTTTATTATCTTTGCTAGAAATGGTACAGAAAAATTGCAATGACATATGAAAAAGAACAAGATAAAAGCTCACATCAAAATCACATCAGTATAAACGTGCTGAAGGGGCCACATTTTCATTTTATTCCCCTGAAAACTCATCAGTAGACAGAAAGCTACACAATTCATTACTGCCAAAGAGGAGAACAGGATAGTGAAGCTACACTTCAGAGAATCCTATTAAAAGTAGCACCAAGTAGAACCATTGTAACTTGTGTTTGAAACTCCAGCTTTAAAAACAGTTAATTTGTTAGTTTAAATTATATTCTTCTATTATGTCGAGCAAGAGGGGAACTCTCTGGAGTTGGGACAGCAACAGAGACAGAAAAGAGAACACAACATTATGTCAGTCAGATGGGGAGATGTGGATCATTAGAACAGGTGATATGGCTCCCTCTTAAATTAGGAGGGACTGTGGTATGTGAAAGGGCTATGAACTCAGTTCTGGTATTGAAAACAAATGCTTGGACTGAACAGGTGATCAGAAGCACCCTGATCTACATTTAATTCTAAACACAGAGGTCCTGGTAAGAATACAAATTTGCCCCATTAAGCCTGAAGTCTGTCCACTCCTAATAGCTCCTGGACTTTTCCCAGAGAGTTTATGTAAATATAATAAAACAAGCCATATGTTGCAAATGCCAACCTCTGCTTGAAATGGCAAATATTTAGTGGCCAGGTTATTCATACTAACTTCATATTGTAGGTTTCTTTTAAAGCTTGCAGTGCATGTTCCTTGGTTAGATTTTTCCAGTCTTCTGGCAGATCTGCTGGTTTACAACCATAGTGTTGGGCTAAATCATGATTGAACTCTTTGAGAAAGAACTTCCAGTAATCAGAAGCATTGATACTGGGATCTGGTTGGATGCACCAGTCTGGATAATATACACGGTAATCCTTAAATTGATGCCATTCCCAATCGGTGTCCTCACATTGAAACTCAGATTCAGAAGCTACCAGTGTGGAACAAAGATTATAAACCAGCTTTTCCGAATCTATATCTTTATATATACCTAGGCCTTGAGGTTGATGGACTGCCGCAAAATGTTCCTTATGATTGCTCCCCCCAGCTTCACAGGGGACCTTGCAGAAGGGACACTGCTTCCCACAACCAAAAACTTTCTTGAATATCTCATCCTGAGGCTTTACAGATAGACTGGAGAGTTTAGATTCAATATCCAAAATGTCCAAGTCAGATAAGAGTGTTTTTTGCAAATCAGGAAGGAATTTTTTAACACAGGAAGCAAACTGGGGAGAGCTGGATGTAAACTGCATCCCTATGAGATTATAGTTAGAAATTACCAAGTCCCTCTGCATTTCTTGGCAAAAATTTTCTAAAAAATCCAAGACTGTCTCACCATCTTTCTGCCTCAAGTTTTCCAGTGTTTCCTTAATTTTTTTTAATATTGCAGAGAGAATCTCTTTCTCCAAGTTCTTCAGATTCTGACTTTTTCTATAATGATCCAATATTTGTTTCAAGACCCAGCTCTTGACATACTCTTCATAGGCTGTAATGTATTTCATATATTGGGTAAAATTCCTCTCTTCCAAGAGCTCCTTCAGAACAGTAAACTGGAAGAAGCTTCGACTTGCATAGCCAATAGACTGTGTGCTGCTAAGAATGTCATCCATGATCACTATCCCAAGTCTCTTGTCTACATAATCCAATAGGGCAGATTGGAGACACTGGTTGCAGAAATCCTTAGCTATAACCAGTTGGGCATCTTTTTCCAGATAAAGATCTCTGAAAGTGGAGAAATACTGAGATTTCAGTTTCTCTAAACGTTCCTGAGGATCGTTTTCTTTAAGAAAATTTTCATGGATCTTCTGAAATACATGAGCTGCTTCCCCCAAAATGTGAAGTTTTAGGTCTACTTCAAAGGAAGATGTTGTATGAAGTTTTAGAACATCAGGCTGTTGAAGCATGTCATTGATCATACGCAAAAGTTCACCACAGTAGGTTTCATCGTAATCTTTCTTTTTATTGATTTTTTCATAAATGTATGAAATACATTTGCCCATCATGGAATGAGCAAATTCTTCTATTTTTTTACACAATTCTTCCTTTTTTAAAAAATAGCGCTTGAAACGATCAGAGTATGATGAGTTTATATACTCAGTTTTCATTTGGAAGGAGTTTATTCTGTAATTGAACAAACTTTTTGCTTCCTGTAGTTTCATGTTGACTGCGCCTCCTCGGTAGGAAAAATCCCTTTTCAAATATAATTCAACATCTGAATATATTTCGCGCCTCTCTAAGTGTTTGGGTGATATTTCCAACAATGTCTCTTTCCACATTCTTTCAAATTCACCTTTCAACTCTTCATCTTCTAATTTCTTATTTTTCTCCCTACATTTTCCAAGAAGCCTGTCAACCTTCTGTTTAATTGCATTCAGGTATTCAGCTTGGAGACTATCAATCTTGTGCTGACACTTTGCAATGTGAAGAGCTTCCTTACATTTGTTATAACAGTAAGTCTTCAGTTCAACCTTGAGGCTATTAGCACTCCTGACAAAATCTTCTTTGTACCGTTCTACCAAATGCACATTTACTGCCTTCCTTTCAAAGAATTGCTTCAAACTTTCCAAAACTTGTTTTTCTCCAGCTGATAGTTTATCTTGAAGACAACTTTGCCAGCTGCTATGATCATGTTCATCAGGGGAAACATTCTGTATTATAGTTGACTGCTCAGATACCCAGAGGTGCATCTCTCTGCGGAAACTCCATTCCCATTCAGAAAATTTGACAGACAAGTTTGTATAGGCTTCTGCTATGAGGCTGTTTCGGAAGCTGAAGATGAAGTTCTCATGTTTTACAGCATTCCACAGACTTTTCACCCACTCAATGAATTCTGTAATGTTCTGGGGAGATTTTTCAAGTGCACGGTCCCTTATCACTTCAAATAGGTACTTCTTTAACTCAAAGACCTTTTCAGTGTATCCTAAATTGACTGGCGCCGTGGGTGGGACTCCATGCCACAAACTTGGGATGTACCAATTGTGCAATTCTGGATCGTAATCCATGATATCTGAAAACTTGATATTTCTGTCAAGCTTTTCCATTATTGCTGCAGCCTGGGTCATTTCATTCAGCTGCTCCAAAAGATGTTTCCTGTCCCTCATGGTTTTGCGAGGGGCTGCCACATCATTCACATTTTGGTGAACAAACTGGCAGTTGGGTTTTTGACCAATCTTCTCCATCCTGAGGAAGGCATGGGTCACAATTTGGAGGATGTCTTTCATTTCAGTGGCATTCTCCATGGCCATGTTCACTATTGTAATGTCACTCAGCCCAATGACCAAAGTAGCCAACTCATTGTCATGTTGATAGCTGTCTTCCAATTTGGACAGTTCTGGCGCTTTCAAGCCTTCCGTATCTATCACCAGGATGAAGTCACAGCCCAGCTCCTGAGTCAGGTTTTCTGTGAGTTTGAGTAGTGTCATGAATGCACCTTGTGTACATCGACCACTGCTGACTGCAAACTGCAGGCCAAACATGGTGTTGAGGAGGGTGGATTTCCCAGTGCTCTGCACCCCCAGCACAGTTATCACCATCAGTTTGGATTGACCTTTTACTTTATTATTGAGTTCAGTCAGAACATCAGTTATCCATTGCAAGGGGATGTTGGATGCATCTCCATCAATCAGCTCTAGAGGAAAGCCTTCCAGCAGTAGGTCAGCCACAATGCTGGGAAAATAGCCAAACTGTCTTTTCTTTTCCGATATATTGCCTTCTTTAACCATTGCATATTCTGCCTCATAAAATTGTCCCAATTCACGTAAGAAGTGTTCAACTCCCAGTGAAGAGGAAGATATTAGTTGGTCTATCTCTACAATTTTCTGGTCATCGTTTCCTAATGTCTTGTATTTTTCTTTGTAAGCAGCCCATAAATTAGAAAGATTTTCCCTAGCAATGCAATCCAAGTTGAACTTCAACCATTTTAAGAAGTAGTGCTTCTCTACAGAGTTCAAGTTTTTGATGCCTTTGATGAAATTAATCAAACCAGTGGTGAGCTCACATCTGTTTTGTTGTTTACGTAGTTCTAACAGCTTGGTTTTCAGCTCTGACCTATACTTTTCCAAAGGCATATTCCCTTGACTCTCCATTCTGCAAAGTTCTTTCTCTAGCTTTGCCAGATCTTTCCAGATGCTCCCTTGGAGTTTCAACATATTGTTCTTGTAAACAGCTACATCTTTTACCTCTTGTGTGATGTTTTTAGCACATTGGAAAGCATTCTGACATTCCTGACTGTCCTCATCCACCTGGATGGTACATTTACGGGCTATAGCAGCCATCTTTTGTATACTCATTATTTTGGGGGCAGAGTTTATTATTCTTCTAGCAATGGGCTGTAGCTTTCCCACAAACTCTACATTATTTATTGTATCAGACTTCACTAGTATATGTGACTTATTGAGTTCAAGCACTGGAGCCAATTTATTTAAAAGATCCAAGGTTTCTTTTGATTTTGTACTTTGCTTTCCTAAAATGAAGTAGTACTGTGTTGATGAACCCTTCAGTAAAGACAAAAAGGCATATTCTCTCTCACTGATGAACTCAGCAAATATAAACACAGCTGAGGAAACCTGTGTTAAAAAGTTAAATTGTACCTGGTGTGATTCAGCATCTCCACGGAGATTTGCAACTGCCACTGGTTCTGGGAAAAGATCTGAGTCCTTCTCTCCTCCTGGAAAGTAACAGGACACCTCTACAAGCCCATCAGCAATTTTTCGAGGGATGCTTCCACACTCCATGTCTTGGTGTATGAAGAAATTATGATTTTGCTGGGAGGGGCTGAGAAACAAATTGAGGAGTTTGGACTTGGAGAAGGTCAAGTTTCCTATTCGCACAAAGGAGAGGGTTGGCATGGATGTCAGAACCAAGCTCTCTTCCTTAAAGCCCCTACTTTCAGCCATGGAAAGGGGTCTCCATTTCTTCACAATGTCCCTCATGGCCCAGAGCATCAGGGTGCAGGTGTGCGTCTCCAAGGGAGGCAGCAGCAACGGCAGGGCAAACTGGCACAGGGACATTTTGGAGAGGATCTCCTGTTGGAGGAAACTGTCTGAGCAAAGCAGAACAGCACAAAGAACATCAAGGGGGTTCACAGATACTGTCATATCCATTTCAGTAACAAAGAAAATGCTATCATCAATGCTTTCTTCCTTATCCATTCCTCTCTGAATTTCATCTACAGAAGACCCCTGCTTAAGGCTTGTGTCCCTGGCTGTCACATTTGAAGCCAAGAGCTTTCTCAGAAAATGGCAGGGCAAGTCTTCCATTTCTCGAGGGGTGCATTGCTTTAGACTTCCTGAGCTGATTTCCAAAATTTTTTGCAAGGAAAGCACCTTATGTTCATGATTTAGTAACTTCAATTTGGAAAGAATATCCTGGAGTACATCACTTCTCTCTGTAAGAAACAACAAGAAAATGATTATTTTGATAGTAGTTGGAATTATTACCAAGTGCCCTATAGATCTCCTCAGCCTCAGCCTCTTCCCCACCCCATGTTCTTTACACCATCAGAATAGCCACTGTTTATGTAGCTGGCAGGATTATTGGCAATGGTAAATGGCAGCTCTGAATGGACCATGAGAGCTTCAAGTGTATGGGATAGGGTACTTTCCTTCCTTCCTTCCGTCCTTCCTAGCAGATCAAGATAAAGACTTTCTATCTTAAAAGCTTCATTATGTTAAAGCGGATCAGCTAGGCTGGTTTCATAATACAAAAGTCGAATTTGCAGAAGGAGATGCAATGCAACTATTTATGAATGATAATGATCCCAGAGAATCATCTGATGGTACAGGATGCAGCAACCTTGCTGACTTTAAGTATTTCTGGTCCAGTTATTGCCTGGATGGAAAACCTCCAGAGGACTCTCCATACAGCAGCTTGAGCTCCCCAGAATAAAGGTGGAGTATGAACAAAGTGGTGCTTCTTTTCCCTGGCAAATACCTGGATGAGATACTAGCTGGGAAATCCACTTTAAGCTCTTTGTGGGATGAGTAGAATACAACATTCAAAATTTCCACTAGGGAACAAGAGTGGGAAATACCTTTTGTATGGTGTCCCTTTTGTTCTGGTCCTGGAAGAGGTTTTTCTTCTAGCTCTTGAGCAGTATAACCTAGATGAGAGTTGTGACATTTAACCATAAACTTGGAGAAGCATAATGAACAAGCATTACTGAAAATGTTCTAGTCAGTTACTTGAACAAAACCCAGCAAAGATCCTGTTCCTGAGAGAACTTCAAAGGGACTAGAATTCAAATAGGCTTACATTAGAGAAGCAGCAATCCTACCAGGGTGGGAGAGGGTGCAGGAAGGCCAGAAGGCAGAGGAACAATCTGATCTGCAGTCTAGCTAGCTTGCACCGCCAGAGAGGAAGGGAAATTAAAACAGGGTTTATTTGTTTCCTTCTACTTTTTTTTTTTAAATAAAGTAGCCAGCATCGAATATGCTTTTTAAAATGCAAGCTAAACAGAATGTCAGGATCAAAGGCAGCTTCAGGGTTCCACCTACTGGCTCAACACAGGAATAATAGCCCTGGTAGTTGTTGGATTCCTCCCGCAATCTACCACAGCTTCCAGAGTTCTCATGAGCACCATCTGGGAGCCCTGAGTAAAGAACTATGTACGAACCAGCTCTTTCCTTGTCTTAGCAAAAAAGGTCTCCTGACTTGCTGTAGTGCTTCTAGCTTCCTAGTTGTTGCCGCCTGAGCTCCAACTCCTGGACTGTGTTCCAGTTCCTGGACCTTGCTCCTCCTGTTTCAGCTTCAGTCCCAAGGTATCCCTTCCTGTTTGTGTTGCTTCATCAGTTACTGACTTCTGGTCTGCCTTGACTATGTTATTACCTAGTGAACTGTACTTTGTCTCATTCCTCTCTTACTCCTGGCTCTGATTTTGGATTATTGGACTTGGTTAGGACTGATGTTTGGACATTGGCTTAGTTGCCCAGGTTCTGGTGACTGTGCCTGTTATTCTGTTGGCCATGTCCCAGTTTCTGACACAGAATTTTGCTAAAAGTACCTTTGCAAACTTCTTTGTTTGTCTCCACTGATACTCTCTGGCTCTCCACTTTTTCTTCTAGAAGGGAACACTCTGCAAGGAGAGGTGGGGGGCGGGGGAGAATTATATCACTTCTGGAAGTGTCAGCTTGGCCCTGTCTAAGTCTGTAGTGGTGCACTCCAGAAAAGGTGTTAGCTTGATTCTACTAAATAAGAGATTGCCTTCAGGGTCAAAAGGTTGCCAATGGGTGGAGGGGGGGCACACACACATACATACCAAGCACACACCCATGCAAACATGTACATGCACTCCTAATTTCTTTCCTCATCTCATCCAGCAAGGATGAGAGATAGCTAAACTAGCCCCTCCAGCACTTGGAGATCATCCTTTTCTGCTGGGATTCAGGGATTGGGGTCTTTTTGCACTGTTTCCCAAAACAATGGGGGTCCAATCACACTTGGCAGGTTGGTGAAAACCCACTTCTATTGAGGTAAAAGGCACTTGGAAAAGAATGTGTGGAACTGACAGACTCAAATGTGCTCCACATGTTGCCCATCCCTATATGCTTTGTATGCAATTGCCCTGCCTCAAATAAAAAGACAGAAAAAGTATCACTGTATTCCAGTTGCAACCCCCCTTCCCATGTTTTCCCACTTGCTCCACCATTTTTCAGACTAGGAAAATCCAGTTAAGGTGGGTGCTGTTGGTGGCACTAGTGGCCTTCTGCTTGCAGACACCCAAACTGTAATGAGAATTAGACAGGCATTTTCTAACCACAGAACATTTTATTCTGGCCCTTCTTGCCCAGCAGTTTGTATTTTCAATATTAAATTTGGGAAGCAATAGCCATTTTTGGAAGTACCTTTGAAATCTTGCTTTTTGACCTTCACTGATATTTTGGGTTTGTCAGATTCTGTCTCTGGAAGTAAACACTCTAAGGAGAAAAAGAGAATTATAATACAGATGGAACCATCACATTTGTTTGTCAGTTGAAAACAAATCCAGGGAAGCTATATGCAAATATAACATGCTAAGGATCTGTGATGTGCCATCTTGCAGGGCATGTATACAACTCCTTTTCTCCATTATACATATAAACTTCTTACTGTTGTAGCATGCCGAACAGTCCTAAAAATGAAGGTGGTATACTTATAGGCCTGACAAATTGATAAGGATTTTTATCATTTTGATTTTGGTAATGAGAATGATGAACACTTTGTCATTAAGTACCAGAATATATTTGCAGAACAATATATTTTGTTCCTTAACTCAGAGAAAAGAGCTGTGCCCATGCACACTAAATAATAATAATAAACCTTTTTATTTAATGGCTATTTTAAAAATTAATTTTATTGTTAACAGTCGCTTTTTTGTTTTTATATAATCTTATTGAATTTGTTATTGTTTTATTGTTTTTAATTCTATGCTTGTAAGCCGTCCTGAGATGCTGAGGCATGTGGTGACGGGATATAAAAGTTTTAAATAAATAAATATGATAGACTAGGAAAATATCTGTTTTCATGATGTGCAGAATATTTATGGGTGGGGAGAGCAGCTTGTCAACTGCATCATCTCTGGATGCATAATATTCCACTGTTTCTGTAGAAGCTATGCCAGCAGCTGGCAAGCTAGGAAGACAGATTTTGCCCTTACCACATGTGTACTTTCTTTTCCTCAGAGGTACAGATAGGCAAATGAGTGCTCTTCAAGATAGCACATGGTTAAACTATGGAATTCACTTCTACAAGATGTAATGATAACTGCCAACTTGGACAGTTTTAAAAGAAGTTGGAGGAGGAAAAGGTTGTCAGTGGCTATATGTGACCTTCAGTATCAGAGGCAGTATGCTTGTGTCCACCAGTTACTGAGGAACATGAGTGGAAGGGTGCTGTTGCATTCATAACCTCTTGTGGGATCCCATAGACAGCTGGGTGAGCACTGTGTGAACAGAATGCTGGACTAGATGGACCTCTGGTCTGGTCCACCATGACGCTTCCTATGTTCTTAAGATCACTCAGATTCCCCAAATATTGTCCAGTCACCTTTCTCATGCCTGATTCTTATCCAGGCATTTGTGACTGCTACTCACACTTGCAAACAGGAAATTTGTGCAAATCAAGCAGCAGTTGAACAAAAGCCTTGTACAAGTCTCCCTAAATGCTTGCAAATTTCTGAATTTGCACAGCTTACCTACATAGATTAAAGCAAGCCCACTCAACACTTTGAATGGAACATGTTCATATGTTTTATGAGCACAGATGGAATTCTCATACATCCATAGTAACAGCAACAAATAGCAAACATTCACTGATATGGGAAAGAGTAGATTTTTTTTTCTTTCTAAACATGTTTATGTTAGAAACACAGAAGCATTTTTCCAAATTCTTGTAGGGCTATTTCAGCCTGGCAGATTCTAAGCTTCCATTTATGCCATGCATGAAACATTATAAGGAAAGATTTTAAAGACTACTTGACTGCTAGTTGTATGAAAAAGTGAAGGGGTTAATCAGGAATTCTTTGGCTGAAGTCAAGGCAGTTTTTCATATTATGTATAGATCTGATACCCATCCCTCAATCCAGGATGAAATAGCCCCAACAGAACTAAGGGATCTGTCCCTTGTACGAATACCAAGCTCACTTGCAGTTCAATTACAAGTACATGAGGCCAAAGGTTTGGACTAGATGTTAATCCTGACTTGGAAAAAAGATAAAAACAATAGTTTCTTATCCCATATCACTATTGTAAGAATGAATTAACAGGAATTGCCCTGGACGCTTTGGAAGAATAGTAAATATGACTCACCATTCCTTGAACACTGGAGAGCCTGTTTCAAACCGGGGCACAGCACCTCTAAACATTCCAGGAACTGGGTGCAGGATTCTTCTCCCTGGTTCTGAATCTGGATTAGCAAAAGCTTAATTTTCTTCTTGGGATTCTTCTCAATTTGTTCAATGCCTTCACATTTTTCTCTAGTAATCACAGAACTAGAGATCAATGCATTTATAATATGTTGTAAGTCCTTTTCAAGGATTTCAGTCAATTGGTTTCTTCCCTTCTGTATCATATCATAGTGAGACATGCTGTCTGAATCCAAGGACCTGTGGGCACAAATATTTTATTTTATGTAAAGCATGAGAAATGCAAAGAGAAATATTAGAAAATGTTTGCAATTGATCCATCTAGCTTGGTACTAGCATTTCTTACTGGCAGTAGTGCTGAAGGCCAGTAGCAACCAGACAACCTTCTAACTGAGGAGGTCAAGGACTGGACTAGTTCTTTTCATGGTCTGGAGAAGGCCCCAGCTGGAATAGCTGCAAATTCTTAAAGCTGATGCTTCTGAAATTTCAACTCTTTGATTCACAGATTCACTGGCTATTGCTGCTCAGGGTTATGCCTCTCATTTTCTTTTCCCTCACCAAAAGCAGTTAATTTCCAAGTGTGCTTTCAGACAGCAATTTGAAAGCATTGTACAACTGTTCTACCTTATGTCTTTAAATGTTTGACATTAGGAAAAGGATGGAAAAAGCACTAAAAAACACAAAAGGGGCGCATGTAAACTACTACAATTTCAGGACTCCCCCACACCATACACACACACACACACACACACACACACGTATGTATGTTTATGTAGGGGGGGGGAGGGCTTTGAATGAGGCATGGAGATGGACCTCATTTGGAAGCATCCTGAATGTGCTGTACTGTGTTAGGCTGCAGGCACAGAACCAGTGTGAAGCTGCATTGGTGGCTTGCTGCCCTCATTGATCCTCTAAGCATGCTGCTTTCTGGCTTTGCACCGTTGTCTTGAAAACATTCACCTGTATTCTGCAGCGGAAAGGAACATTTCCATAATTTGCCATTATTTTAATAAGTTTAGATATAAAACAAACTTTAATGTTCCACTTGGTGGAAATAGCCCATTACTACACATTAGCTACAGTGCAGAATTAAACTTGTGACATTCTAAATGAAATGCATGGGCAATCATAGCAAATAGCCAAAGAGTTTACTGTTTGCCCTCATGGCTCTCTTTTGTTCAGAGCTCTGTCTCCCACCCCTGCCCTTGTCTCAGGTTCATTTAGGTAACTCCACAGATTGTTCTTCCCCTTTACTTCAGTCCTCTCCTGTCTTTTCTTCTCATCTGTATATTGTCCAGCCAGTTCAGTTGTTTCTGTTGGGACTGCTCTCCTTTGTATTCATTTGCTTGTTTGACCTAGTTTTCTCTCAGTCTCTGTTCTCAAGTTCTGTAAAATGGGTAAGTGAGATTTTAGAAACTTAATTCCTTGATCATATTATATACCTTTGTGTCTTGCCTAGTAGTCTGGTTTGATCAGCTTTTTCAACAATTCAATCAGCATGTAACTAATAAAATCCCCAAATGCAGCAGAGATGACTTTTTATAGTGAAGTATGTCATATTACCACCCAAATATCCCTCTTCCTCTAAGTCCAAAGTCTGAAAATACCTAAATGCACTAATGCCTAAATATTGTACACTTTGTGAAAACATTTATGGGTTACCAAAATAGTGCTTTTGGAAAATATTTTAATCATGCGGTTACCCTGCTGAGTTCAGTGAATTTTTAAATGTCCCAAGCCATGTTTCCTCTCTTCAATAAACGCCAGCCTTAAGCTGTTCTCAGCAAAACTCCCTGTATTTATTCTACATGTAAATCATCCAGTCAAATCTCTGAGCATGCACAAAGCAGTTTGTTGAACCCAACCTTGCAATTACTTCCCAAAATGGCCGTGCTTGTGACCCAACAGGGAGGGGTGCTGTGAAAGCACATACACCTTTTTTTCTCACACACTTCTCACTCAGTGGGCTTCTCACTGCTGCTGCCACCTAGCCACATTTCTCAGTGGGTTTCTCACTGCTGCCGCCACCTAGCCACAGAAGCTAGCTGATCACCATTTGAAGATTTCCCAGTCTCAACAGTCATTCCTGCTTCCTGTACCTTCATACTGTTCCCATTGTTGGTCTCTACCTCTACCCCTTGTCTGCCCTTGAGCTAATCACTGCTGTCTTCACTTCCTGCTCCACTCTCAGTGCCTTGAACAAAGTCCTGCTCTTCAATCCCATTGAAATGTTCCTCTTGTGAATCAGAATCTGAATCAGTAAAGTTGGCATGGCACACATCTGATGGGAATGCTTGCTCAAGCCCACCATCACATTTACTTCCAACACATAAGTCTTCCATTTGCAGCTCTATCAAGTTTTCCTATTCCTGTCCTTATCAGAAAAAAAAATGAAGAAAAAGACAGACTAGCTGCACAATACTTTTGGAAAAGTAGTACTAGGAGCCATACATCTGGATGCATCCTTAGCATGAAACATGTTCATTCCTATTCTTTATGTTGACATCTTTGTTTCTGGTTATGCAGTGCAGTCAGTGCAGTCAGACCTAGTTCTCTCCCCCTGTACGCCGCACAGCTATTGTGTATTATACTGTTCCACGATTACCACAGTTTGCTACAGGTTCCTTGTTGGATGGGACGTCAAAATACCAGAATGCATTTAAGAAAATCAACAGCTTAAATAATGAGGAAGTTGAAAGCAAAATTGCCCAATGTGCATTTTAAATTCATGTTGAAATCAATAAGCATGCTATGTGCCATATTCCCAAACTTCAGTATGAATGTTGCACTTAAGGGTGGAATTGCCAGAGATGATCTATAAGCAATGTCATGTCCTTAGGGAACATGTGCCCTAGCAGAAAGCTTGTACATTCCGTAACAAACTCAAAGCAATAAGGAACTTGAGAATGCAGTTTCAGTAAGAGAACTGAGTAAGAATCCAGAGTTAACATTTTTGTAGAAGCATTGTTGCGGTAGGTTGGTTGCCTACCAAAGCTGTGCCATCTTTGGCAAGACCTCTGCTCATTATTTGTGTATAAATGTTACCCTTTCATGGCTGTTGCTGATGACATTTCTCACTCCAGATCTTCTTTTGTCTCTCCTGAATGCGATCGCTCACCAGCTCATCTTGACTTAGCCTGGCATGGTTCTTTCTTACTCTGAAGCATAGGAAGTTCCATTGTGACTCTTGACTAGAAATGGAAGAAATACATTAAAATCAAATTGATGTGTCTCTACCTCGTAATACTGGGGGAGGAAGGGCCCGAAAAAGTCTTAATTCAGTTGTACTCGTCCTTCCACCCAAGTCCCCACTTTTCCCTCCTTTTACAATCCCATGTCAGATCCTGCATGAAATGGGCCAAATAGATTGAAGAAAAGCAAACCAGCAATTTTTATTAAGAATAGAGTGGCAGATTGACTGATTATTACACATGTAAGGCAGCCTTGGAACTCTGCAGTACTTAGAACAGTGCTTTTAAGAGCTTACCACCTGACGATTTTCTTATAGTCCCCTCCCTTCCAGAGGCTGGAAATTTTCCTCCCTCCTGCATCCTAAACAGTGCTCCCTCCCTCCCGCAGCTGCAAGTATAGGCTGGGCTCTTTGCCATGCTGAACAAAGACTATTCCCTACTGACTGATGTCAAGGCCCTCCTTATTAGCAATGCAAACATGCCAGGCCTTGCTCACACTCAGCCCTGTTTGCAGTCTCAGCTCCAAATGTTCCCCCAGGCTATGATTCCCCACCCTGTACCTTTCTCTCTTTACTGGTCCACTTGAGGCAGGAGAAATCCAACTTCAAGCCTCCACACTGGCTAACGCTGCTGGCTTAATTCTGCTTCACTTCCTGATGAGACAGTTTCTCAACTGTGCAGGGAAATCCAGTTCTTTTTTTGCTTTCACAACCCCTTTCCTGCACTTCTCATTTCCTTCTCCCCACGCTCTGCACTGTAGAGCAGCAGGCAAACAAAAGATGAGACAGATGGGACTGGGCCAATTAGACATTAAGTACGCGCTGAAGGCCCAGAACATGGGGAAAAAATGAAAGCAGACCTGGGGAGAGTTCTTTCCCAGCAACTAAGGGCTTTTTCAGCTAGTAACTTTTACCCAGGGGATAGTGTGTGGTCTCTCCTGGCAAGAAACGAGAAAATAATCTCAAATAGTGGAGCCCCATTTTCAGAGATAGTATATCTTGGAGTACCAGCAGGTGATCATATTCTTGGAATGCGAGGATCTGCAGCGGCTGCATCTCAGCTCATCTTTCATGAAAGGCATGAAAGACCAGACTAACATCCCTGAATCTTAATCATATGAGGCTGGGATACATGCTGGGAGTGGGCAGGATGACAAAGCCAGCAAGCACCTAGTCAACTGCAGCATCAGTGGGGCTTGGCAAGCAATTGGCCAACCCACCAAGGCTTGTTCCCAGAAATGGGACTGAAGAACTGAATGCTTCTGCAGAAAGTTCCCTCACCATCGGGTTTGGAGATTTTTTGGCATAGGCAAGAAACATGAGAAGAGCAGACTGAAATGTTGGTGTATTTTGAACCTTGGGCAGGTGGATACCTTCCCACAGTCTTGCCAGCTTGCTTGAATGAATATTAGTCAGGGCATGATCAGCTCCAAATAAACATTAGACTAGCCATCCCTACAGCCTATTCCTCCCACCATGCTGCATAGCTCCACCCCATCCTTGCACTCTCCTCTTCTTGCTCCTGCAAGTGTTATACTACCACAACACACTCCTCCCCTTGCAAACCAAGCAGTTCACACATGTCCATGCTCTTGCTCTTGGGTATGATGAGGCCTGACTGAGAAGACCTCATTTCCACATCAAAGGTCTCATTGAAAACTGGAGCACCTGAAGCTGGTGTCACATTTGCTCATGTATTTTGTTTGAATAATGATTTGCTCTGCTATTTTCCCCTAAATAAGCATGTGCATTTAAGATCTTTGTTCAACAACTCAACAGATGTTCTGAAGTGGTATTATCCTCTTTAACCATGACTGAATAGAAATCTCACTGTTGTACCCGCGGTGTTACAGACGAGACCAGAGACCGGATGGTAAAGTAAAGAGGAGATTTATTACCTGCAAGATTTCTTGCAGGGACCATCATTCATGGTTAGAATGCGGTACCGGGTGGAGTTTGAATGAGGTTTTTATAGCTTCACAGTGAGTTTTCGGTAAATGGGAAACAATACAATCAGTTTTTGGCAGAAATCAGAACAATGGCGACAATGGGGAGTTACAGAATCACATAGCAGCAATTAAGCAAGAAGCAGAAGCAGATATACAGAAGCAGATTTTAGCAGTAAGTTTTATCTTTTAATTTACACCTTCTAAGCAATCTTTGCCCATTACGTCTTTGGTAAGCTTTCTCCATTTTCTGAGGGAATTCTCTGAGGCAGTTACTAGACATTTGAATGGGCTAGAGCTTAGGAGAGCTAAGCCTATCATGCATACCCTGAGACAGCTGATTATTCTAGTGTTTGGCTGTGTCATGCCTATCTGGAGCCTAGAGGAGTCATGCCTATCCTGAATGCCCTGAGAAAGCTGATAGGTATTTCTATTATGTCAGGATCCTGGGGAGTCAGGTACAACACTCACAGCTGTGGGAATTGCTTTCTTAGCCAGTGACACTCTGCCAAAGTTGGAAAGTCCCATTTGGGGAAATACTTGTGTGAGAGCTTGCATGACTTTGTACATATTTCCAAACAGAGCATAACCCACAGCAAAAGTATTTGTGTCACAAACGAAACAGTTTGTGCAGCTACAGAGAAGCCCATTTGGCACTTTGGGAGTCAGTGCTCTGAAGCAATTGGAGACTTGCAATCCTAAAACTGCTTACCTAGGAGTAAGCATCACTGGACCTCTGGGGCTTACTTCTCAATAGACCTATGACTGCAGTTTTAATTTTGTGTGAGCTGCCTCAGTCATACAATGAGATGTTTCCAGTACATTAATCCAGTTCATTAACTTTTTTCATTCTAAGCCATAGCATTACAAATTAATGATTGCAATCAGAGTTTATCTTGATGATTCCAACAGTTCTTTTATTAACTTTTCAGAAATGTTGCAAAGAAAGACAGACAACTTCAGTACAAATGCCACACCATTATTAAAGACTAAATTTTATGAATACCATTCTTGACACTTGGTTTCTTGCAGTAGACAGAAGATGGGACAAATATTATCCTCCTAATTGCTGCAGAGAGAAAGCTAAATGGATGGAAAGGGAGACAAACACAGCACAAAACCCCTGTAATGTGCATGGCCATCCCAAAATGCTTCTGAAACCCCAGCTTTAAGCAGTAGCTTAGGATGTGATGCTGGTGAAGAGGAGAGAGCTCTGGGGCAAGGTACAGTTCATCAAACTGACAGAAAATGTTACTATAAGAATGGCTCAAATCTTGGCTACTTTTTAAAAAATTTTATTAAAAATTTTAAACTAATACTAAAAAAAATCAAACATCAAATACATCGGATTTACTGGGTCAACCCCCTACTACATATTTTTTTTTAACATTCTACAGTCAAAATCAAATCAGTTTATAATAATTTGAAAACATCTCTAAGTTTACACCAAGTCCCGTTTCTCCAGCCAGTTATAGAAAGAATCCGAAGTTTGATAGAAGTCAGTGTCCTCCTTCTCCTTCAATGATAAAGTCAATCTATCCATTTCTGCGCAGTCGAAGATCTTTCTTACAATCAATCCCTCGGTGGGTAGTTCCTCACTTTTCCAATATTGAGCAAATGCAATCCTCGCCACTGTGATTAGGTGTAACATCAAATACATTTCCTGTCAATGTCTTCCGGTATGATGCCTAACAAGAAAACTTCAGGTTTAAAAGCAAAGGGTTTTTGTAGTATTTCCTCGATCCATCTATGTATTTTAATCCAATACTTTTTTGCATTATCACAAGTCCACCACATATAATAAAAAGTGCCCACTTTATGTTTACATTTCCAACATCTATTTGACATATTTAGAAACATCTTAGCTAATCGACTTGGTGACAAATACCATCTATAGAACATTTTATATAAATTTTCTTTATATGAAGTTGCTAATGTTACCTTAATATTTCTTTCTCATAGTTTTTGCCACTTTTCTAGTTCAACATTAAATCCAAAATTTTGTGCCCATGTTATCATAGTTTCCTTAACCTGTTCCCCTTCTATTTTCCTGTCAAGTAAAAAAATCATATAATCTTTTAATAATTTTCTCATCTGTTTTAAGCATCACTTGATCAAACTCTGTTAGGTCTTTGTGAAACTCCCATGCTTTACAATCTGTAGCATATCTTGATTGCATCTGCACCTTATACCACCAGGAAATATTAAGTCCCTGTTCTTGTATTTCTTGATCCAGTTTCAGGCCACCGTCCGTATCCAAAATATTGTCATATCTTATGATCTTTTCAAAATTCAATACATTTGGATACACAAAAGCTTCCATAGGTGAAAGCCATCTTGGTAATTATACACTTTTAACTTAAATCTTGGCTACTTAAAAGACATGACAGAAGTGCAAAAATTCAGGCAAGAACTGTGACTGGGGAATGAGGCCTTGTGTGCTAATTAACATTATCTTAGATTTCAGTACAATTCAAAATGGTTCACTTTCAGTCATCCAAGAAGAGGCTCCATGCTTTCTGAAATGCTCCATGATGTTCTTTGGAGAAGAAGCCCATCCCCCTGCGGACTCCCCCTGCCATGAGTTAACTTCACTCAAACAATGTGATTTACTTGTGAAGCCATGTAAGATAAGCTGATTTACTTCAGTGTAAAAACTTGGTGCTTCCTGAGCAAAAGGATGAAGGAGGCAGTCAAAAAGGCTTGAAATGACAATGAAAACTTTATTTTTTTTCAAAAGGGTCTCCCCAGAACAGGTGAGCATTGTGAAAGTGCAGCAGAGCCATTGTCCTAAGCTACTGGTGTAGCAATGGAATATTTGTCCCTGGATTAAAAGGTTTCAGTTCCTAGGGATTCTGTTGGAGTGTTTGCCTTTAAACTCTTCTGAAAGCTTGTTCACCTTCCCTGCAATGGCTTTGAATTACGACTGTCACCATCACAAGTGGCCTTTGGGATGCCAACTTTTAATATGACACAAGGGAAGAGGGACGTTCTCTAAAGCAGAGAGCACAGGCAGAAAGAATACACAAGAGGAAAAACAAAAGATGCATATTCTCATCAATGGGGCAGAAAAATAGAGGTCATCAAATGAGCAGAAAATTATGCCACAGAAATGGTAAAAAATTCCCATTTGAAAGTCACCACAGACTGGCATGAAATAGGTCAAACTGGATTCAGTATGTGAATCACTGTTAACACTAAGATTGAGTGTTCTTCAAGGGATTCGTTTTAAGGACCCTTTTTATTATTCAAACAATACCATTTGAATGGCTGTACCATTTCTAGACTGCGTCATCTTCTTCTATATCCTCACCCACTAAAGCCCACAACTATCAAAAACAGCCAGTAATGGAGATAGGGATACCATTGTTTCTTCCAGCTTTCGTCACAGAGTTAAATGGTTACAGAGAATTGGGAAGGAACATATTGATTGCTGATTGTCATCCTTCATTTGGTGTAAGGCATTTTCAGTTCATCTGGAAAAAAACCTGCACTTAATTGTCTTGCTAAGTTCTGTATGCAAAGTTGCCATAATTTCTGGAACCACACAGTACTAATAAGTATGAACTGCATTTGAGATATTAATTGTATTATTTTTGTTCTTCTTTGTATAGGAGGAAGCAGAGGAGGCCATAGGTGTTCCATCCATGCCAAACCTGGCTAACAGCATTGTTTATTGTCTTTAATTCATATTGTCACAAGGTAGTGCATCTTACTTCATATTATAAGTGTCCTTCAGGGCCTTGAGTGCCTGTTCTTTGGTTATAGTTTTCCAATCCTCCGGCAGATCTGCCAGTTTAGCATTATACTGTGTAGCAAAATCATGATGAAACTCTTTAAATATGAACTTCCAGTAGTCAGAAGCACTAATACTAACATCAGGCTGAATCTTCCAGTCTGGATAATATGTACGATAATCTTTGTATGGATGGAATTTCCTGTCTGTGTCCCAATTTCGGAACATTTTATCAGAAGCCACAGCAGTGGAGCAGATATCATAAACAAGCTTTTTTGATTCTGTATTTCTATACCTTCCCAGTCCTTGAGGCTGATGGACTACTGCAAAATGTTCCTTATGATCACTCCCTCCAGCTTCACAAGGAATTTTGCAGAAGGGACACTGCTTCCCACAGCCAAACACTCGCTTGAAGATTTCATCCTGGGGCTTCACAAACAATTTGGATAGTTTGGATCCAATATCCAGAAAGTCAAGCTCAGCTAGTATCTTTTTCTCTAACTCAGGAAGTGATTTTTTAACATATGCAGAAAACTGTGCAGGATTAAAAGCACTTTTGAAGTCTTGACCCATTAGATGGGCCTTTGAAATGACCAATTGCTTCTGCAGTCCTTGGGAAAAATTGTCCAAAAATTCTGAGAATGTTGCTGCATCTCTACACTTCAAGATGTTCAGTGTATCCTCAACCTCTGTTAGTACTGTAGAAAGAATCTGTTTCTCCAAGTCCTTCAGATCCTCATTTTTTGCATAGTGCTCCAAAATATGTTTCCAGATCCAGTTTTGGACAAACTCTTCATAAGATTCTATATATTTCACATAGTTGTCAAAATCCATTTCTTCCAGAAGGTCCTGCAAAACAGTAAACTGAAAGAACATCCGACTGGCATATCCAGTATGTTGTGCATCAACTAAAATATCATCCACTAATTTTGTCCCAAGTGTTCTGTTGATATAATCCACAAGGCCAGGATGGAGACATTGGTCACAGAAACACTTAGCTCTGATTTGCTGGGCATCTTTATCCTTATAAAGGTCTCTGAAAGCAAGAAAATACTGAGGTTTCAGTTTCTCCAGGCATACCTGGGGATCATTTTCCTTAATGAAATCTTTATGCAACTTGTGAAATGCATAAGCCGCTTCTCCTAAAATGTGAAGCTTTAGGTCCACTTCAAAGGAAGATGTTGCATTAAGTTTTTTTAACATCAGGCTGTTGAAGCTTATCATTGATCATAAGCAAAAGATCAATAAAATAGTTTTCATCATAATCACTTTCTGAACTGACTTTTTCATTAATATATGAAATGCATTCAGCCTTCAAGCTATCAGCATACTTTGCAGCTGCTGCATAAATATGCTCTTTTTTTGAGGAATCGCATGCCTTCACATTATCGGCAAATGAGGTTTGTATATGTTCTTCTTTTAGTTTGAAGGTATTTATCCTGTATACAAGCCTTTTGTATTTTCTAATCTTTTCTTGATGGAAATGCTTCGGGAGGAAAACTCCTTTCTCAAATATATTTCAACATCGTCATATATTTGCCGTTCCTCTAAGGGAGCAGGTGATATTTCAAACAGTGTTTCGTTCCACATTCTATCAAATGCCCTTTTTAATTCTTCATCTTTTAAGGTGTATTCATTTTCTCTACATTCTTCCAGAAGCTTGTCAACCTTTTCCTCAAATGTTTTCATGTATTGAGCCAAGACAAGGTTAATCTTGTGTTGAGTTTTTTTCATGTGAATAGCATCCTGCAGTTTGCTATAAGATGATCTTTCAAGTTCATGCATTAGCTTTTTAGTGCTCCTGACAAAATCGCTTTTATATTTTTCAATCAGATGCATATTTACTGCTCCACTTTCAAAGTATTGTTCCAAATTCTCCAAAATCTGTTGTTCTCCACCTGATAACTTCTCTTGAAGGTCACACTTCAATTTGCTGCGGTTAAGCATGTCTGGAGGAACATTTTGTATTATATTTACCTGCTCAGTTACCCAGAGGTACATTGCTTTACGGAAACCCCATTCCCATCCACAGTATTTTGTGGAAAGGTCTGTATAGGCTTCAGCTATAAGACTGTTTCGGAAACTGAAGATGAAATTCTCGTGTTTCACAGCATCCCAAAGACTCTTCACCCACTCAATAAAGTGAAGGATATTTTTAGGAGATCTTTTCATTGAACTCTGTCTTATTAATTCAAAAAGGTGAATTTTGAATTCAGTGACCTTAACACTGTACCCTCTGTTAACTGGAGCCATAGGAGGGACTCCATGCCACAGCCCTGGAATGTACCAATGGTGCTTTTCTGGGTCATAGTCCAGGATGTCTGAAAACCTGATCTTCCGGTTGATCCTTTCCATTTTGGCTGCAGCTTGGGTAATTTCATTCAGCTGCTCCAAAAGATGTTTCCTGTTCCTCATGTTTTGGTCATGTGCTGACACATCACTCACATTCTGATGAACAAACTGGCAATTGGGCTTTTGACCAATCTCCTCCATTCTGAGAAAAGCATGTACCACAATTTGCAGAATGTCCTTCATTTCAGTGGCATTCTCCATGGCCATGTTCACTATTGTGATATCACTCAGGCCAATGACTAGAGTGGCCAACTCATTGTCATGTTGATAGCTGTCTTTCAATTGGGCCAGTTCTGGTGCTTTCAAACCTTCTGTATCTATCACCAGGATGAAGTCACAGCCCAGCTCCTGAGTCAGGTT